>NW_025336203.1:0-9671 GCF_004798865.1 Varanus komodoensis | reverse complement strand
GCAGGGGAGGGGCCACCGGTCTGGGGGCTGGTAAGGACTTGTCCCGTGTCTGGGTCCCTTAGCTGCGGCCCGGCCTGTCCGGGTTCTCCCTTCCCTGGACGCAGAGCGGTTATTATTATTATTATTATTATTATTATTATTATTATTATTATTATTATTATTATTATTGCTTTCTTTTTCTTTGCTATTGCTTGGTTTTTTTTTTCTTTTTTTTTCTTTGTCTTGCTTTTTGGGGCTGTGCTTTGCTGTTTTTCCTCCAATTCCAATCTGGGGCTTTGCCTGGGAGAGCTGGGCGAGCGAGAGGAGCTGTGGGACAGACAAGGCGGGACCCAGGCCAGGCCCAGAAGGGATGCCAGGGCAGGCCAGGAGACGGCCCTGGGGAGTCGCTGGTGCTGGAGAGGCATGGCGGCCCTTGCCCTCGGGGCAAGCGGGGGCCCTGCCAGAGAAGAAGGGGAGGGGTCTGAGGGCCGAGAGAGCCCTCCAGACCCCCGGGAGCAGCCCCCTCTGGACAGAGGGTCACGGAAGGGACCACAGGAGGAGCGGCCGGCGGGACACAGGGGCACATCACCCACAGGCTGGGGGGCCAGCACAGCCTCCTCCTCCTCCTGGCACCAGTCCGGAGCCGGAAAGCAGGCGCTCTGCGCTTGGGGCGCCTGAGGCTGAGGAGGCCTCGGGGGACCAGCAGGATCCACAGCATGGGGCCACAACGGCAAGGGGGCGCTGCAGGAGAGGCGAGGACCAGGGTACAGCCGCCCACCAGCACCGGGAAGACGCGCGGCGGGCGACTGGGGCTGGGGCCTCCCTGCTGGGGTCACAGAGGCGGCGCTCTGCTGCACCGACCTGCAGACAAGGGCGGTGTGCTGCCTGCCGGGCACACGCATCCGGCACGTGAAGGACAGAGTGGAGCACCTTGCTCGCTCCGGGGTCACCAGCCTCTCCTGGGGGTCCATGTGGCACAAACGACGTGGCCAGGCAGGGGGTGGTCGGGATCGCCAGGGACTTCGAGGCCTCGGGGAAGGAACTCCGGTAGCTGAAGCCCAAGTGGCCTTCTCGTAGATCTCACTGGTCAGGGGATTTGGGCCAGGCAGGGACAGGAGGGTCTCCAAGGTGAACGACTGGCCTGGGTGCGGTGCCAGAAGGAACCCTTCAGGTTCCTCCGCCACGGCACTCGTTTTCCTGCCAATGGACTTCTGGCACGAGACGGGTTGCACCTCCCGAGGACAGGGAAAAGGTCCTTTGGAGATGGTCTAGCGAGCTTCATCCAGAAGACTTTAAAGTGAGCCGGGGGGGGCGGGGGGTTCAGCCCTCCATATACGTGTCTGCAGGGGACAAGTGTGGGGAGAGGATCAGGACACAGGGAGCAGGGTTTTAGAGATACTGCAGGGACTGACAGGACTCCTACAGGCAGGGGCCACATATCAGGGAGGATGGGAGGAAGAAGGAGGCTGGGAACTCCTAGGAAAGGAAGTGGTGGGAAGGCGTTGAGGTGCATGCACACCAATGCTAGGAGCATGGGTAACAAGCAGGAAGGGCTTGAAGCGCTCCTGGGAAGAGGCGGGCCTGACCTGGTGGAAATCACAGAAACCCTGTGGGATGAAAGGCGAGTCCGGAATGTGAACATAGAAGGAAAAATAGAATGGGAACCTTTTTAGCAAGGACAGGAAGGGAAAGAGGGGTGGGGGGTGGCTTTATGCATCAGGGAAGGGATGTGATGCAGTGAGATAGGATGCAGCACAGGTGGGGACTCGGCAGAGGCAGTCTGGGTGAAGCTTGGGGGTTTTGGCAGGGAAAGAGACCTGGCAGTGAGGGTATGTTATCGCCTTCCAGGTCAACTTGAGACCCTGGGTGATGTCCTGACAGGCCAGATTCTGAGGATTTCTCAGGGGAGAGACACAGTAATTATGGGAGATTTCAATCTCCCAGATATTACTTGGGATACTCACTCAGCGGTGACAGCCAGGTCACGTCACTTCCTAGAAGCTATAGACGGAGGGTTTTTCACACGCAGGGTCCGAGAGGCGACGAGGGGGGGACATCCTTGACTTGGTCTTGACCAACAGGGAGGAGCTGATAGATGAAGTACAGATTAGGGGAGCTCTGGGTGTGAGTGATCACTCCATCCATTGATTTGGGATCAGGAGACTGCGGACGGGCAGCAGTTCGAGCACTAGAAGCCAGGACTTCAAGAGGGCCGACTTTGGCCAACTGAAGGCCAGACTGGGGGAAGTCTCCTCAGACAGGTTACTGGAAGGCAAGCGAGTTGAGGAGGGGTGGATGGCACTCAAAAGGGAGGTTTTGGAGGTGCAAGCCTTGACGATACCTCTAGTAAGTAAGGTGGGGAGGCATAGGAGAGTGCTGAAATGGATGCGAGAGGAGGTGGTTAGAGGGATTAGATGAAAGAGGAACCTCCGTAGAAAATGCGTACTGGGGGAAATAGACAAAATTGTTTACTGGGAGGAGGAGGCCCAATGCAGAAGGATTCTTCGCAAGGCTAACGCTGATTACAAGCTGAGAGTAGCCAAGAATATCAAGAGCAACAAAAGGGCTTCTTTCAGCATGAAAATAGGAAGAGGAAGGGGAGACAAGTGGTGGGATCACTCAATAAGGAGGAAGGAGATCCAGTGACTGATTTGAGGGAACAGGCACAGATGCTGAATGACTATTTTGCCTCTGTGTTCTCCCCAAAGCAGGACGGGGGGTATCCGCATAGGAGATTAATGAGGCTCGGGACTTCGGGGCACAGATTAGAGTCACCTTCCTTGAAATCGAGGGGCTCCTCAGGGCATTGGGTATTACACAGGCACCAGTCCCTGAAGCGTTACACCCGAGAGTATTTAGAGAGTGGGCAGGGGTTCTCTCACGCCTGCTGGCCTCCATTTTTGAGACCTCGCGGAGAACGGGTGAAGTTCCAGAGGACTGGAGGGTGGCATCCATGGTACCAATTTTCAAAGGGGGTAGAAGAAAGGACGTGGGGAATTATAGACCGGTTATCCTTACGTCCATTGCAGGGAAAACAATGGAAAGGCTCATAATAGGGAGAGATCCAGTGATGCTAGATAGGGAAGGGAGGCTGGCAGCCACACAACACCGCATCCACAAAAACAGGTCCTGCCAGACAAACCTTGTGGAATTCTAGGACAAGGTTTTGAGATGGCTCGATGGAGGGCATGCAGTGGATGTGGTATACCTGGATTTCAGCAAGGCCTTTGACAAAGTGCCCCATGATATCCGAGTGCAGAAGTGAAGCAGTTTTGGGATACAGCAAAGCACCATCCAGTGGATTAGGGCCTTGTTGACTGACCGAAAGCCGAAGTTAAGCATTAACAGGGAATAATCGGGATGGCGGACAATGACAAGCGGGGTCCCCCAAGGATCTGTTCTGGGGCCGATCCTGTGTAATCTTTTCATCAATGACATGGAAGAAGGGGTGAACCGTCTGCTGATCAAATTCTCAGACGACATTAAACTGGAGCAGTGGCCACAACTGAGGAGCAGGTACTCCAGATCCAAAAGGATCTGCACAGACTATGGAAGTGGGCAGGAGACAACAGGATGGCGTTCAATGTGGAGAAGTGCAAGGTCTTGCACTTGGGGCATAGGAATGGGTGTCATAAGTGCAGGTTAGGGGACAAGTGGCTGGAGAGCAGCACTTGTGAAAGGGACCTCGGGGTGCTGGTTGACTGCAGGCTAAACATGAGCCAGCCGTGTGATGTGGTGGTCAAGAGGGCGAACGCCACCCTTGGATGCATAGCCAGAAGGGTGGCTTCTAGTTGAAAAGAGGTATTACTAGCACTCTACTCGTTTCTGGCGCACCCGCAACTGGAGCACTGTGCTCAGTTCTGGGCCCCTCATTACAGAAAGGATATAGCCAGGTTGGAGTCAGTGCAGCAGAGGGCCAAAACGTTGGTGGCCGGTTTGCAGGGGATGCCCTAAGAGGCAGCCTAGGGAAAAGGAGACTCAGAGGGAATATATTGCCAACATACAGGTATGTGAGGGGATGTCACATGGAGATGGGTGGGGGCCTGTTCTCCCCTGCAGAGGAAGGCAGGATGCGCTCAAACAGAGCAACGTTCAAGGAGCCCAGGTTCCATTTGGATGCCAGGAAGCACTTCCTGACAGTCAGGAAATCACGGGTGTGGAATGGGCTTCCCTGGGAGTTGGTTGAGACCCAATCGGTGTGGGTATTCAAGGATAGGCTGGACGTCCACATGGTGGGCATGTGAGCGGAGCCAGCTGTTGCCGGAGGTCAGACTAGATGGCCCAGGAGGCCCCTCCTGACATGCTCTGTTTCTATATTTCTATGTTTCTACTAGTACTAGCCCTCTGCTCTTCTCCAGCAGCAAATTGGGCACCTTCCGTCCTGAGGGGCTCATCTTCTGGCATCATATCTTGTTTTCCTTTTGGTACTTTCCATGGTGTATTCAGGGCAAGGGTTCTGGAGTGGGGAGCCATTTCCTTCTCTAGTGGATCACATTTTGTCAGAGCTCTTTGCTAGGACCTGTCCGTCTTGGGTGACCCTGCACAGCATAGCTCATAGATTCAGGCGCGATTCAAGCCCCTTCACCACGACTAAGCAGTGGTCCATGAAAGGTCAGCCAAAGTACTCCATTAATTTTGAGTTATGCTTCCTAGAGGATGGAAGCTTAGTCCACAAAGAAGCATCATTTCTTTTAAAAAGGCAGCAAATATTCTTATTGGGCAGTTCCAAGAATTTCTTACTTCAGCACTGGAAAGGATTGCTCCATTGTATTCACAGAAGGAGCAATTTCTTCCCCCTTTCTTCCAGATCAATACACAAGAAATGCCTCACTATCAGTGTCTAGTCCAAATACTGCTGCATTTCCACTGGAACTGAATCGTCTTCAGCAAACACAGACTTGCAATCCAGTCGACCTGCCATGAATTTCCAACTGTGCTGTGGATTCCACTGAGCATGCACAGAGCGCCTTTCTTTTGGAGGAGCATCCTCTGTGTCGTTCTTGGCTCAGCATCAAGCCTAAGTAGCAGCTCAGTGGGCATCCAACTGTCTTACTGCTTCCATCTGACGGGGCTCATGGGCCGTCCGCATTCATAGATGCCCATTATGCACTTTCTAAATGCCCCGCAGCTTTTCAGGGAAGGAGGAGGCGCAGCCCTTCTTCCTCAAAGCTGCAGAAGAGGAGACTCGGGGGGATCTTCTGGCAACATGCAGTGGTGTGAAGGGGGTCCCATGGCAGAGGGTCACGACCTTTTCTCCCCCGTGGGAAGGGAAGCATGCAATCCAGTGGGGCCTAGCTCAAGGAACTGGGTTTCAGGTTGGATGTCAGGGAGTAGTTCCTGAAGGCTGGAACCCCGGGATATGGGACGGGCTTCCACGGAGGTGTTTTTGTGTAAACAGGCTCCTTCCAAACAAAAACACACAGGCAACGTCAGGCAGCTGTGAGGAAATAGGGAGAAGCCTGTCTGGAAGAGGCAGCGGAGAGAGCTCAGGTGAGTGTCTTCTCCCCTCCATCGTGGTCTTTCCCCTGCTTCTCCATCTTCACCCTTCTTGATAAGCCTCGAGCATCATAACACTTCAGTGGGCAGAGTGCACTTGGGGGAGGACAGAGAGCTTGGGGTAGGTTTTGGCATTGTGACCTGCGTGGGTTGCGCAGTTGGTCTTCTCAGTCCAGAGACAGGATGGCTTCCTTCCCTTGCTGACCTGGTGTCTGGGATTGGTCTCAGAGCCCAATTCTGAATCGTGAGCCTGCCAACTGGTCCTCGCAGTGTCGCAATGGAATGGTTGGAATGCCTGGGGGTGCGTATGTGCGCGTGTGTTTGTGTGAGATTCCCCTGCCCAAATCCCTCTGAGGCTGCTTTCTCCCTTGGAGTATCAGGCAGTCAGTTCCCTTTTAGCCAGATTGCCAAATGTCTCTGATGAGGTCCCAAAATTCATGGAATCATGGAGTCATGGAAGCAGCAGGGTGTGTTTCACACCAACAGCAACAGAACAACCAACGAAATCAACTAAATTAACAAAATCGTGATGCTCTGGTTTTGGCCAGGCTTTCATCCCATGCATATCCATGCACGTCAAGAGATAGGGCAGGTGGAAAAAAAGCAAAATTCAAGTTTGATGGATGGTGCCATAAGAGCGGGAGGGGGGGAGGGAAGGAGAACCTCACAGTAGCCAAATGGATCCTGTTGGAAGATCCCATTTCACAGCCCACTGATGTGGGCAGTCAGAAAGGCCAACGGGCAAAAAATCTGCTCGAGCTTTGCATTAGGCATCCGGCCCTTTCAGAGACGGACCTGCCTGCTTGCCGGAAGCAGCCACTTCATTTAGGTGCAAAGTTAATCCTGTGCGGAAAGAGGCTCCCAGGAAAGTTGCTTGGTGTCCACTCTTCTGCAGACTCCAAAGTTCTCTGGCTGGTTTGGCTCATATAAAACTCTGTCAACGTGTGTCTTTTCCACCCTCATCATCAATCCTATAGTTATGCACGTGACTTAAACCCAGGTAACACTCTGCTTATTTTCTGGAACTCTGTGGTTGGGAGTACCTGTTCCCTTCAGTGCTGGTCAGGATAGTTCAATCCTGCAGCGCTGTTTCCCCTGGGAGATCTCACCAAGAAAACTCCTCAGGCTTGCAACAGGGAGGCCCCATGCATTGCTTGCTGGCCTTTGTCACAGGCTGTGAAACCCCAGATTCCCAAACACCACTAATTGCAGGAATTGCCGTTTGGAGCACATCTGCCCAAGCAAATCTCCCCCTCTCAATTATCTTCCACTTCCCCTCTGGTACAGGCTGCATGTCATTCCCACCCTCTGCCTTTTCTCTCCCTGATTCCTCTCTCCGTAAAACCCCACCTTGGCCGGGCAGCTCCAAAATGGGTCCCAAGAGAGAGCCGAGCAGAGGGGCAGCCTGAGCTGGAGACCTTCCTGATCCCATGTTGCATACCTGGGGGAAACATCTCAGGAGAACGTGGAGAGCTGGAGGCAAACCCAGTCCACCCCCGCAACCCCAGGGAGCTCCTCGGGGCTGCCTGGCTGGCCCTGTGCGTGCACCAGGAGGCGCTCCAGAGGACCTGCCACCGCATCCGGGATGTGGACTTCGCTCCTGCAACTGCACGCTGGCCTCCAGGGGTCGGGGCTCCATTTCTGCACATCACGGGGCCAGCCCAGGCCAGAACCCAGACTTCAGGCCAGCAATCTCTGCACCGCTGCCTTGATGTGGCAAGAAGTCGGAAAAAATGACAGTGGGCAGGCCATTTCCGGGCAGCCTGGATGCCCACCTGGGCAATGCCTGTTTTCGGAGGTGTTTTCTGCTGAACTTTCTGCTGGGGGCTTCTATGAACCTCCTTTCCATCATTGTCACTACGAGAATGAGCAGCACATCACACTTTTTTCCTGACCTTTTCCATGCATGAGGAAAGCAAGCTCTTTGCTGGCCTCTCCTCCCCATTATCTTCCTGACAACAACAACAGCCCTGCCAGGTGTGATAGGCCGAGAGTGAATGACCAGCCAGACGTCACACAGTAAGCATCAGGGATGAGTGGGGATTTGGACCTTGATCTCTCAGTCCCCATCCCTGTTCTTGCACACTCGATCCTGTGCAGGGATGCAAAACAAACTCCCCTGCTTCGTCTTGTCAAGCAAGAACAGTTCCAATTCTGCTTTTAGACATGACTATCCTCCACCTTGAGGGCAAAAGGAGAGGGGGCGGCAGAGGATGAGGGGGCTGGATGGATTCACAGGGCAGTTGGTGAGAGCTTAGGTGGACTCTGGGAGATGGTGGGGGACAGGAAGGCTGGGAGGAATGTTGTCCATGGGGTCACTATGGGTTGGATGTGCCTTCGCAACTAACAACATCCACAACCAGGATTCCTCTCCTGGATAGACGAGCAGGGAAATCACAGTCCCAGCAGATGCACCCCAAAGGGAACCAGATGCCAGGAAGGGCATCGAGCGTAGCCGGAAGGAAAGGCCAAGCTTTTACAAGGGAAATAGGGGGTGGGGAAAGTGGAGAGAGGGGAAGATCCTTCTGCCAAGACCATGAGAGGACGCTGGGATTGAACGGACCGAACCGTTCCTCCATCAGGGAGTTTCCCTCTTGCTGCCCGTCTTGGCCATCCCTGCAGGAGCAGCGTTTTGGAAACATCTCCGCCTGTCCCACCCCTGGAGCTGAAACCGGGCACTGAGGGGAAATCCATTGGCACCGTGTTGATGGTGTGGCTCTAGGAAATACAGGTGGCATGTGCATGACATCCGGGGAGCAAGCTGAGTGACCAGGAATGAGAAGGGGGAAAGCGAGGCAGGGGCTTTGCAGGGCCAAGCTGCCTCACTGCAGAGGCAGTACTTGCGAGGGGGGGATAGCAAACTGGGGAAGCAGCAGTTTCCACGTTGAAGGCCAGTTGCAAAGCACACGAGGGAAGAATCCCTCAGTCCTGCTTGCTTCACAAGTGCCACATGGGCACATTCTCAGAGCGGGCCTCTCTTGCACATGGGAGTGAGGAAGGTTGTCAGGAAGCCGCAGAGGTGCCTCAGCTATGAGGCCATATGATAATCGAAATCATCATGCATTGCTGCTCTTCTTTCCAAACCTCACGGGACCCCCTCTCCCAGGACCACCCTGAACCCGCCGAAGCCCCCCTGAGACGGCAGAGGAGGGTCTGGCACCCAGGCACAAAGGGGTGGCGCCTCCTTCCCTGCCGTCCTGCTCAGGGATCGAGAGAGGCTGGGGCTGCAGAGGAGGCTCCCGTGCAGGCACTTATTCCCACTTCCTTTGGCTGGAGCCTTGCCAAGTGCACCTCTAACTGCACCTCCTCTGGGCTGAATGGGGCAGGATGGAGGGCGTGCCAAGCGCCAGCAGAGAGGCCCTCTTCATCCTGCTGCTGCTGCTCCTCCCAGAGATCCTTTGTGGGAGGCAGGAGGCCAAATGCCCCTGGAGCTGGAACAGGGCTGAGCTGCAGCCACGCAATTATTTCCGGCTGGGAGACTTCACCTTCACTGCCAGCATCTCTGCAACACAAGGGGCATTTCAACCACACACTTTCAATCAACCTGCCTCTGATAAACCGGAAGGGTAAGTCACTGGCCTGCTGGACCTGAAACTGCTAAGCGCAACGGGGAGCCATGCAGCACAGCTAGCGGTAGTGTAGGGAAAATTTGGATATCTCCTGTCAGAAAAACATTGCTTCTGTGTGCTTTTGCATTGTGGAGTCAATCGTGGTCTCCTTCTCAAACCAAGGTAAGTCACTGTTTAAATGGCATTCCTCCCCGCTCCTTTTTCTCACCGTTTGCTGTTAGCTGCAGCAGAGATGTCTTTTAGTCTGAATATACATTATATACCTTCACAATATTTAATAATCCTCATTTTAATTCATATTTTAAAGGGAAGTATCTTTTGCAAGCCCAGAGGGTTTCATGTGCCCGGCCATTCAGAACGGTGCGCATGCAATACTTAGGGTCTGAGTCTGGATGAGCTCATGAGTTCTTGAATAGTTTCTCAGTAGCTTGAATTTACATGTGTAAGCAGACCTGGTGATGCGTTCAAGTTACTGAACTAAAGTGTCAATACACTGCATTTAGAAATATTGTAATCTCACTGACACTGTATGATTGAGTTAGGTTCCTTTACCTGTTCTGAATTAGATGACCTCAAAATCTTATTGTAATTTCTGCATTATGTCATCAATTGCTGTTCCCTGTGTAC
>NW_025336202.1:0-21153 GCF_004798865.1 Varanus komodoensis | reverse complement strand
TGGGGACCTGCGAGCTCGCTTCACCCAGCTGGTACGTCACACAGGACCTGGTGGCACCTGAGCACAGTACTCCAGTTGCGGGTGAACCAGAGTCGTATAGAGTGGTAGTAATACCTCTCTTGATCTAGAAGCGACACTTCTGGCAATGCAACCAAGGGTGGCGTTCGCCCTCTTGACCACCGCATCACACGGCTGGCACATGTTCAGCCTGCAGTCGACCAGCACCCCGAGGTCCCTTTCACAAGCGCTGCTCTCCAGCCACTTGTCCCCTAACCTGTACGTATGACACCCATTCCTATGCCCCAAGTGCAAGACCTTGCACTTATCCACATGGAACGCCACCCTGTTGTTTCCTGCCCACTTCCATAGTCTGTCCAGATCCTTTTGGATCTGGAGTACATGCTCCTCAGTTGTAGCCACTGCCCCTGTTTTAGTGCCGTCTGCGAATTTGATCAGCAGACTGTTCACCCCTTCTTTTTTTTATATTTTTATTTATTTATCGATTTATATCCTGCCTTTTTCCTACAAAGGGCTCAAGGCAGCTTGCATCACATCCTTCATCTCATCCCCACAACAACAACCCTGTGAGGTAGGTTGGGCTGAGAGTCTGTGACTGGCCCAAAGTCACCCAGTTGGCTCCATGGCCGAGCGGGGAATAGAACCCGGATCCTCTGAGTCCCAGTCCCATGCTCTTAACCACTTCTTCCATGTCGTTAATGAAAAGATTGAACAGGATCGGGCCCAGGACAGAGCCCTGGGGGACCCCGCTTGCCACTGGATGCCATCCCGAAGATCCCCCACTAATGGTTACCCTCCGCTTTCCGTCAGTCAGCCGTGCCCTAATCCATCGGGCAGTGCTTTGGTGTATCCCAAAACTCCCCAGTTTCTCCAGCACGACATCCTGGGGCACTTTGTCAACAGCCTTGCTGAGATCCTGGTGAACCACCTCCAGCGCGTCCCCCTCATTCAGCCCCCTTGAAGCCTTGCTGCAGAACTCCACAAGGATTTGGAAGGAATCGCCTCTTGTTCCTAGACTCTGCAATGCTGAGCAACGCGGGCAGCGCAGCTCTGTGGTTCACAAGCACTCGGCCGGCCCCCCATCCCGGACCCCCATCCCGCAAGGGAACAGGCAGCCATGGGGCTTGGAAAGCCCATCTGGTCCTCGGGGGGGGGGGTCCTCGCGGCCTCACAGATCCTTCCTGCGGGATGTCAAGGAGCAAGGATGCCGGTGCCCCCTTTTCCCAGCAGGTCAGCTTGGCTGTGGGGGGGGGGGAGGCCCACTTCAGAGCCCCCCCACAGCTCCCCCCTGACAGCAGCATGGAAATAAACATGTTTTGTTCCACTGCTTTTTGTAGTTTTATCATCAGGGTTAGGATTAGGGTTCGGGTTCGGGGCATCATCTATTCTATTTCTTTTCTGTCCCCCACCAAGGTTCTCTGCTCAGTTTCCAGCAATCATAAACCAAACAATGAAGCACCTGCAAAGCCACGTGACTTCCCAGACCGGAGCCCCGGAGAGCCCGGCCGGTTTCCCTGCTCCCAGATCCTGCTGCCCCGTTGCTCAGCTCTGTCTCCACCCTGCTCAGCCCCATGGCAGGAGCAGCCCGGCAGCCGCCTGAGCATCGCATCCTGTTGTGGACTCCTGCTCGGCCGCGGATCTGCAGCCATTCGGATCCTCCCCGCCTGCAGTGCTGTGAGCCGAGCGTTCCCCACCCTGTCGCGATGCCCCTGCTTTCTTTTCCTGCTGCAGGACTCGGCATTGGTCCCCGCCGAGTCTCAGTCAGTTGCTCTCAGCTCAGCACCCAACTTATAAAGGCCACCGTGAATCTTCCCTCTGTCTCCCAGTTGACCAGCTATTGCCCAGTGGGGAGCCCTCAGGCGGTCCTGGCTGCCCCTCCAGCCAAGAGGCCCCTCTGCCCCTTCCGCCCCGGGCCATGTCCTGCCAGGACCTCTGCAATGAGTCGAGTGCCAGGCTGCATTTTCCCCCTTCCCTCCCGCTCCGCTTTCCTTTCATGCTGTGCCTTCCTCATCGGTGCAAACTGCCGCAGAAGCCAGTGTGGCGGCCCTACTTTCCATGCCCAGGGGGGCTGGGGGGGGGGGGGGGATTGCACTGCTCCCTCAGCCCGCCCCTCCCGTGCTCCACAGCAGCATCTCCGGGCTTTGGGGGGCTCAGGGCTAGAGGTGGGGTCCGGCTGTCGGCCTGACCTGGGCCAGAGCCTGAACCCCAGCGAGGTGAATCAGCCGGTAGAAACAGTTTTGAGCGGATCTGAGCACGGAGGTGATCCTCAGGTCGTGGCTGAGCCGGAGCCGGGCTGCACAGGTAGAGAACCGCAGGTAGAAAAGCATCGGGTGATGCGCAAGGTCTCTTTCGTGGATCACTGCCTTGCGCGGCAAAGGGGCTCGTGTAGCTCAGGGAAGGTCCAAGACGGACAGGCCAGAGCAGAGAGCGCTGCCAAAATGTGATCCGCCGGAGAAGGAACTGGCAACCCACTCCAGCACCCTTGCCATGGAAACCCTGTGGACAGCCCCAGAGGGCAAGAGGATATTTCGCCGGAAGACGAGCCCCTCAGGCGGAGGGTGTCCAATGTGCTTCTGGGGAAGCGCAGAGGGCTAGTGCTCGTAGCGCCAGAAAGAGTGTTGCCCAGAGGACACTCAGTTGCGGATGTATCTGGTGGCGAAAGGCGAGTCGGAGGCCGGAAAGATCGATACTCCATGGGAACCTGGAATGTAAGATCCATGAATCAAGGCAAGCTGGACGTGGTCAAACAAGAGATGACAAGACTGAACTTCGACATCTTAGGAATCAGCGAACTAAAATGGACAGGAAGGGGTAAATTTGATTCAGATGACCATCAGGTATACTACTGTGGGCAAGAATCCCTCAGAAGAAATGGAGCAGCCTTCATAGTTAATAAAAGATTAGGAAAAGCAGTACTGGGATACAGTCTCCAAAATGACAGAATGATCTCAGTTTGAATCCGAGGCAAACCATTCAACGTCACAGTAGTCCAAGTCTCTGCCCCAACCACTGGTGCTGAAGAGGCTGAAGTTGACCGGTTCTAGGAAGGCCTACAACACCTTCCAGAATTAACACCCAAAAATGATGTCCTTCTCATCATGGGGGACTGGAATGCTAAAGTAGGAAGCCAAAAGATAACTGGAATAACAGGCAAGTTTGGCCTTGGAGGACAAAATGAAGCAGGGCACAGGCTGGCAGAATTTTGTCAAGAGAATACGATGGTCACAGCAAACACTCTTTTCCAACAACCCAAGAGACGACTCTACACATGGACCTCACCAGACGGTCAACACAGAAATCAGATTGACTATGAGCTCTGCAGCCAACGATGGAGAAGCTCTATACAGACGGTAAAAACTAGACCAGGAGCTGCCTGTGGCTCAGATCATGAACTTCTGGTTGCAAAATTTAGGCTTAAATTCAGGAAAGTAGGGAAAAGCACTAGGCCACTCAGGTATGACCTAAATCATATCCCTGTTGAATATACAGTAGAGGCAATAAATAGATTTAAGGAATTAGATATGATAGACAGAGTGCCTGAAGAACTATGGATGAATGTTTGCAAGATTGTACAAGAGGTAGCAACTAAAACCATCCCAAAGAAAAAGAAATACAAGAAAGCAAAATGGCTGTCTGAGGAAGCTTTACAAATAGCTGAGGAGAGAAGGGAAGCGAAAGGCAAGGGAGAAAGAGAAAGATACTAGAGGAGATCCACCCCGACTTCTCACTTGAAGGCCAGATCCTGAAGATGAAGCTCAGATACTTTGGCCACCTCATGAGAAGGAAGGACTCCCTGGAGAACAGTCTGATGCTGGGAACAATAGATGGCAAAAGAAGGAGGGGACGGCAGAGGATGAGGTGGCTGGATGGGGTCACTGAGGCGGTTGGTGTGAGCTTGAGTGGACTCTGGGAGATGGTGGAGGACAGGGAGGCCCGGAGGAGTGTTGCCAATGGGGTCGCAATGGGTCCACGTGACTAACAACAACAACATTTCAGTCGGCTTCAGACCCGGGTACAGTACTGAATCTGCCTTGGTTGCCCTGTTTAATGGGATATATACAGATTTCATGGCTGTATAGGTCCCTGTCAAAAATGCCATTAAGTCCAGTCAAGCCCTGTTTTGTTTTGCTTTTTGTTGAGCTTTTACCTTGAAAACCTCAGACTCGGATGTCAGATGTTTCCCAACTGGGGCCCCAATCCAGCCTTCTGAGGCTTTCCGCACAGTCCTATCCCCTTCTCGTGTTCCTGCCCCTTTCTTCCAACTACTGACCATGTGGGAATTCATTGCTGGGTCATGCTGTACTCACGTACGCCACGAAGACCAAGAGTATTGTAATTTACCTGTGTAACCATATAAGGCTTGTAACCTAAGCATTAAGGTGTTGGCTGCTTTTACTCGACGGCCAATTGGCAGTATGCAAATACCTATGTAAAACTGTGAAGTAATAAAAGCAGATGCCGGTGGTGACGCGGGAGGAAGAAGAAAAAACTTTGGGGAAGAAGTTTTTGCTGTTCTCCCCCTGCAACTAAACCGAGCATGCTTTGTAACTGATTTCTGGACTGCAGTCTTTCTTTCTTTCTTTAAACTTTTTCGCGCCGTTTGTCCAGGCTGACTGGCTGGCTGGTCAGCTCGCGACAAGTGGTGCCCTCTCTGAGGCTTTTCAAACTTTTCAAACTTTGTAAGGCAAGCGGTTTGCCTTGATTCAACCCTGGCTGCTAGCTGGCGGTTCCCGTGATCGTCACCTCCCCACGCCCGGCCAGGGCTGCAGGTGCGCCATGCATCTTCGGATCCCGGTGAGTGTGACCGATTAAGTTAGAGCGCCATTGAAATGGGCTCTTCATTGTCTGCCGAGCAACAGGCGTTTAAAAAAGACCTCCATTTTCTACTTACTAAAGAGGGACATTCTGTCACTGAAAGGCAAGTCGAAGAATTAATTAAAGCAATTGATGACGTTTGCCCCTGGGTGCCGGGGCAGGCATGTTGAAACTTGAAGATTGGTGTAAAATTGGGTCCTGTTTTCAGGATCATCCCAGAGTAACTTCCAGGATTTTATTCACGTGGTGTAAAGTCCGGGCTTGTCTAAAAGGACTAACGCCGACTAATATATTATTTAATCAACAATTGGAAGCTGAGACCGCGCTAAATGCTCCCCTGCCACAAATTTTACCCCCCACGCCGGTCCCGATCCCTAGAGCCCCTCCTCCTCCTCTATATAAGGAGCACCGCCATCTTCCGCCATCTAAACCGCCTGACGATCTGGGATCGGATAATGAGGAACTTGCGGTAACCCTGGCTCCTGCGATGCAGCGCACAGCAGCGTTAGCTGCTGCCTTGCAAACAGCAATTATGGAGGAAGGGGATCCGGGATCGCAAGAGATTCCAGCAGCATTTCCCGTGCTCAGAGGGGCCCCCGGGGGAAGAGGCATGCAAGCTGTCCCAGATAGATACGAACCGCTTCCGTTGCAAACTTTAAAAGAGTTACAGAGATCAATCTGGGATAATGGTATTCAAGCCCCCTATACTAGAGCTTTGCTAGAAGGCATGGCTCTCCAGAGGCTAACGCCCACGGATTGGAAAATGATCCTCCGCTCTCTCCTCCCCCCCGCTCAAAGCCTCCTTTGTATGGAGGCTTGGTGGCAAGGGGCGACTGCACAGGCGGTGCAGAATGCTATGAATAATATTAACATCACAGAGGACATGCTAATGGGGGAGGGAGCCTTCGCGACGGCCGTTCAACAAGTTGCGTTAACCGATCAGGCTTTGACTCAAGTGGCAAATATAGTTATAAAAGCCTGGAAAAAGATCCCAGAGCCTGGAGACAATTCTTTATCCAGCTTCGCTAATATAAGACAAGGCGCTACAGAGCCATATACAGAGTTCATTAATAGACTAATGCGGGCAGTGGAACGCCAAATCGGCAGTCCTAGAGCTCGAAAATTATTGCTCAAGCAGCTAGCGTTTGAAAATGCAAATGAGGACTGTAAAACGGCCCTCACACCCATTTATAATAATCCAGATACTGATATACATACTATGCTTCGGGTGTGTCAGAATGTTGGATCGCAAACCCATAAGGCGCGTTTGCTAGCAGCTGCAGTACAGACATTTCAACAGTCTAATAATCCTGCTGCTGCAAAGAAATGCTTTGGGTGTGGCAAAGAAGGCCATTTCAGAGCACAATGCCGTTCTGTTCAAAGGAGTGCAGCCCGTCCTTCCAAAAAATGCCCTATCTGCCAGAAAGGTTTTCATTGGGCTAATCAGTGTCGCTCACGCCCCCAGGCGGGACAACCAGGCTCCGACTGTAGCCAGGGAAACGGGGGTGGGGCCAGCTCCGGGCCCCCCAAACAATAGGAGAGTTTGAACTGCAGGAGAACTCGTTCCCTGAGCTGCCCCCTGGTGGCAAATGGCCGTTTTGCAGCTTGTCAAATCCTCGCCTTTATACTATAGGGGATGATGAAAAGCCACATGAGCCACGTGAGCATAACCCAGGTTGTTATGGACTACCTGTTGTTCTCACCTCATCGGTTATGCTAACTCCGGGATTTGCTGTACCAGTGCCCGCTAGAGTATCCCACCCGGTACCAGCAGGCCACATTGGCTTATTGCTCCCTATCATGGGACCGGATTTTTGGCATGTGACTCCTGGCTTATATGAATCATCTGGCTCAACAGACATTGTACTACATCTCTGGTCCACTATGCGTATGGAAGTTCTGGCAGATTCACCTGTAGCTCGTATGCTCTTAATACCATTGCAAAGCGAAAGGGACTCTCAGCAGTCTTGCCAGCCTATGCCAAGTAATTTGCAAACTACACCCATTGCAATGGCAGCTATCCGACTGACAACAGACAGGCCTTATTTATCTGTCACCATGGCAGGACGCTGTATAAAAGGGATGCTGGATTCAGGGGCAGATGTGACTGTTATAGCAAAAAAGGACTGGCCTGACAAGTTCCCCACAGTTCCTGCTTCACCTGTTTATGGAGTAGGAGGCTTTACAGCTGCTTCCCGAAGTGTACAGCAAATTACCTTTCAATCTGAAGGCCGTATCGTGACCTTACGACCTTTAATAATGGACATCCCAATTACCTTATGGGGCAGAGATTTACTTTCTTCCTTAGGAGCTACCATCAGTACAAATTTACCCTAAGGGCCTCCCCCTCAGCTCAGCGGCATGCATTGCCCATTCAATGGAAAACAACTGCGCCAGTCTGGGTAGACCAGTGGCCGCTGCCTTTACAAAAGCTCCAGGCGGTGGAGGCCCTTGTTCAGGAGCAACTTCAGTTGGGTCATATTCAGCCTAGTTCCAGCCCATGGAATACACCAATATTTGTGATAAAAAAGAAATCAGAAAAATGGCGATTACTACAAGACTTAAGAAAAGTGAATGAATGTATGAAAGTGATGGGACCTGTTCAATGTGGGATGCCAAATCCAAACTTGATCCCACAAAATTATAAACTGAAAATTATTGACTTGAAAGACTGTTTTTTTAATATATTACTAGCTCCTCAAGATCGGGAAAAATTTGCATTTACAGTTCCAGTGCTGAACAACGATCGCCCTACACAAAGGTATGAGTGGTGTGTATTGCCTCAAGGAATGGCAAATTCTCCCACCCTCTGTCAGCTATTTGTTGCTTTGGCCCTGCAACCATTTCGATCAGCATTTCCGGACTTAATGGTGTATCATTACATGGATGACATCTTAATAGCAGGGAAAAATGTTGATAAATGTCATATGGATTTTCTTGTTGCTTCGTTGGAAGCATATGGACTTTATGTAGCACCAGAAAAGGTCCAAGAAGACCCTCCTTTCAAATACTTAGGACACCAGGTTTCAGAAAAGGCCTCAGTGCCAGTCTTGCCACAGTTTCATATTCCGGAAACATTGACTCTGGTTCAGCTCCAAAGTTTGCTGGGAAATATTAACTGGGCTAGGCCATCTTTAGCCCTTACTACTGATGAACTTTCACCACTGTTTATGGCCCTGGCAGGTCATTCATCTCCAGCAGATAAAATCCCTGTTACTCCAGCAATGAAAGCTGCTTTTAAACTACTTGCTCAAAGGCTTCGTGTTCGGGCAGTTGATCGGCGGCTAAATGAGGATTTACAACTTTCTTGCTTTATTTTGTCTACACCATCATTACCAACAGCCATTCTTTACGTGCCCAAAGATAAAGAGACAATCTGCATCATAGAATGGATCTATTTGCCACATACACCGTCAAGAAATTTATACCCTTGGATAACTGCTGTGGCAGGCTTATTTTTTAAAGCACGGCACAGAACTTTACAGCTTACTGGGAAAGATATTGACTGTGTGTTTTTTCCTTTTAAGCAGGAGGAGGTGGAGCGATTGCTGGTTACATCTTCAGAATTTCAAGTTGCATTCGCTGGATTCTTGGGGAAAGTCCTCCATAATCCACCGAAAGATAAACGCTTGCAGCTATTTTCACAGATTTCATATAAACTAACATCTTGCTTTTCTTTACAGCCACTGTCACATGCAATAACTTTGTTTACGGATGGTTCTCCTACCCGAGGAGTGGTTACTTGGCAGATGCCAGGTGGCTCTTGGTCATCGAAGTTCACTGAAAATCAATCATCAGCACAGCGGTCTGAACTAGCTGCTGTAATTTTAGCATTTCAATTGTTTGCGCAAGAAGATTTTAATCTTATTGTAGATACTCAATACATTTATAAGTTGTTGCTGCATTTGCCATTGTCGTATTTGTCACCTGCTATGATAGAGAACTTTATGGAATGTTTTGCCAGCTGCAACAATTGATCCAAGAACGATCATATTTCTGCTATGTGACTCATATTAGATTCCATACAGGATTTCCAGGATTTTTGGCAGAAGGGAATGCTCGAGCTGATGGTGCACTTAAACAGAATGTTTTTTCTTTATTTGATGACCCCATCCTATCTCATGATACCTTTCATCAATCAGCTAAAGTTCTGCATAAAATGTTTTCTATTCCTATGTCACAAGCAAGGGACATTGTATCAGCCTGCCCATCATGTTGTAAATCACCGATAAACTTTCCTTTTGATGCAGTGAACCCTCGAGGGACTCAAGCTAATCAGACGTGGCAAATGGATGTTACTCATGTACCATCGTTGGCTCCTCTCAATAAGTTACATTTAACTGTTGATACCTATTCAGGATTTATTTGGGCAACACCCATGAAGGGGGAAACATCAAGACATGTTATTCAACATTGCATCAGGACATTTGCTGTGATGGGGAGGGCATTGGCTATCAAAACGGACAATGGCCCATCATATGGTTCTCATTCATTTTCAGAATTCTGCAATTTGTGGGGTATAAAGTTATCTCATGGTATTCCTTTTAATTCTACAGGTCAAGCTATTGTGGAGAGGGCACACCTCACCTTCAAATCTGTGCTGTATAAGCAGACTGAAGGGAGAGGGATATCCACCGCTGATATTCCAGCTGTTGTAGCTAAGGTCCTTTATACCTTAAATTTTTTGTTCACTCCCCATAATAGGTCTCATACACCTGTTGAGCTTCATTTCAGGACTGAAGAACAACTTCCACGACCGCTTGTGAGCTATAGAAAATTACCTGATCCTGAGTGGAAGGGACCTGTGCCGTTAATAACTTGGGGTCGTGGATACGCAGCGGTAGCTTTGGATAATGGCCCTCTTTGGATTCCTGCACGTTGCGTTCGGCCATGGAGAAAGTCGTTGTAATGTCTAGTTTTTTGCTCACTCTTTTCACCTTGCCTTTTTATGTAGCCCCCATTCCGTTAGTAGAGAATATGTTCTTACAACTTGCTAATGATGTTGTTGCCACCACTAATCTATCAGACTGTTGGCTTTGCACTCATACTTCCCATCATAATTGGTATTGGCCCCTCATCCCATTCCAATTTCTGAACTACGGTGATTGGGCTAACATCTCTGTTCATGATGCCAATTCTACTATAACTAAAGACGCTGTTACTAGCCCTATTTTACTGGATAATCAAGCATTGTGGCCACCTGCGCCGTATTGCATTAAAGCCTTTTATGGGTCAGCTGATGTAGGTGCATATCCAAACTGTAGCACCACTCTTGTTCTTCCTCATAACTCAATTGACTGGGACTACACTGTTAAAGATTATGGCTCCATAATCTACCTTCCTACTTGCCCTTGTGTTGAATCTCGATGTATTTGTTCCGCTGCTTCCGCTTATTTCATGAGCGGTTATGTGGTGGACAATTGCACAGCAAGTGGCGTCAGGGGTCCTTGGCCCGATAACGTCACCCGGTGGAGGGCTCAAATGTCTCTACCGGATAGTAAGTATCTTTTATTCCGTTCCTTTCATTGGCAACGAACTGTCATAAAAAGGGGAGGAAAACCTGAAAATTATACCTATGGGTTACCTCCTGGGGTATTTTTCGTTTGTGGCACTGCCGCATATAAAGTCCTCCCTCCCTTCTGGCATGGTACCTGTACCCTTGCTTCTTTAGGACCTCTGAATATGAATATTCAATCCCATGATGCTGTAAAAAGGGCTACCAACCCTCATTTATATAGACGGAACCTTGATTCTAACACTCGAGGTTTCCTTGATTTCGTTGGGTTTTTCATTCCTTCTTTGCATGGTGTTTTCACCAATCTAAAATTGCTTAATATATCTAAAGACATAGAACGCTTGGCCAATGTTTCAAAAATTGCCATAAAAGCTTTACAAACAGAAGTGGACCCTTTAGCTAAAGTTGTTGTTCAAAATCGCCTTGCTCTTGATTACTTATTTCTCCGCAATGGCGGAGTGTGCGCTTGGCTAAATCAATCTTGCTGTTTCTACGTTAACCAATCTGGTGTGATCGAGCAATCCTTAACTACTATCCAAGAGGTGGTCACAGATCTCCGAAGAGACCCCTCCTCTTGGACGGATTTCTCTTGGCTCTGGTCTTGGTTGCCTAATCTTTCCTGGCTTCGGTCACTAATCATGTATGTTGTTATTATTATCGTGATTTTAATTATGTTATGCTGTTGTATTCAATGTATACCTTCTCTTGTTGATGTGCTCAAGCGTTGCTTTGCTTGTGCGCCTTCCCCAACTGTTAACCTTACGGCCAAGCAGCTGTAGCAAATCAAATATCATGTTTTGAACTCGCATGATGATGAAGATCATGCTCCTCTGCTTCCTCCTTATGAGGATGTGGGGTACCCTCTGCTTGTTCGTTGAGGTTCTCTGGAATCATCTCTTCCTGGCGTATACAATTGGCAAAAATTGACTTCACCAGTACAGAAGTGATAGTCCATTTAAATAAACAAAACGGAGGAGATGTGGGAATTCATTGCTGGGTCATGCTGTACTCACGTACGCCACGAAGACCAAGAGTATTGTAATTTACCTGTGTAACCATATAAGGCTTGTAACCTAAGCATTAAGGTGTTGGCTGCTTTTACTCGAAGGCCAATTGGCAGTATGCAAATACCTTTGTAAAACTGTGAAGTAATAAAAGCAGATGCCGGTGGTGACGCAGGAGGAAGAAGAAAAAACTTTGGGGGAAGAAGTTTTTGCTGTTCTCCCCCTGCAACTAAACCGAGCATGCTTTGTAACTGATTTCTGGACTGCAGTTTTCTTTCTTTCTTTCAACTTTTTCGCGCCGTTTGTCCAGGCTGACTGGCTGGCTGGTCGGTCAGCTCGTGACAGACCATTTGGTAGGTTCCCATTTTTGTGCTGTTTTTCCTCCATTCTAAAATGTTGACATGGTTCTTTCTGATAGTAAGAGCCTTAAGATAAAATATGCTTGTATTTCTGGCCCCATCAGCACCGGGTTGTGGCCCCTGAGCGTGTCTCTGAAATGCATTTGGCTCTTGGGCTTAAATACTTTCCACATTTCTGCACTAGATTTCTATTATAGCCAGCCAGAAAATGTGGATCCATCTATCGTTCTCTCTTTTAAACCTTTGAAACCACAATGAAAAATCAGAAAATCCAGTTCTTCTCTACAATTATTCTACTCCTGGTCTTTACCATTGCCTCTGTCATTGCCTTCATCTTTCTCCTCCTCCTCCTCCTCCATTGTATTGACACCCTGACTTTCTTCTTGAAGGAACCCAAGGCGACTTACAAGGTTCTAGTATTTGGACACTGAAGTACTTTCTTCATTATAAACCACATAATAAAATGTGATTACAGGTTCTCTGTTCTTTTACCCTACTAGGGCTTACCCTGTACAGCAGTCACCCCATTCTTCTGCCTGCCTGTCTGCTTGCTTTTAAGTCATTGCTGACATTTCTCTCCTTTCTTGCCGCAAGTCAGTCCATTCCAGGCTCAGTCCCCCTCCCCACCTCACTACTTTCCAGGTGTTTCTCTTCCTTCTTCTTACTCTAACATAGAGTCCCTTAGAGATTTTCCTACCTCATGCCATTACTATATAAATTAGAGCTGTCTGTGTTCAAGTCCTTAATTGTTCTTTACAAAAGAGATGTATTTCAACTTTCTTTTTCTTTTTCCATATTTTGCAGTTCTTCAGAGACGTTTCTTTCAGGTTCTCCTGCATTTTTTAAAATCTCAATTTATAGCTAAGTTAGTTGTTTTAATGGTGTGTGTGTGCATGTGTGTGTGTGGGTGGCCCCCCGCCGCCCCTCCGGGCAGAGAAGCACTGCCGGCCACCGCCGTGGCCCCTGCCAGTCCCGCGCCTTCCCCGCCGCGCGGCCGGGAGCCCTTTCGCTTTCGCTGCGCCTGCGCGGTGCGCGCGCTCCTCTCGGGGCCCCGCCCCCATGTCTCCTCGGCGCAGGCGCCCTGGGGTGGTGCCTGGCTGCTCCTGGGGGAGGGAGACCGGGGGGCCGCGCTCCGCGCAGTTACAGGTTGGAGGCGCCCCCCCCCCCGCCAAGCCCCCGATCGTCCTCGCCTCTCGGATGCGGCGGCCTCTTTTCCCTCCAGAAGCAGGTCAGCGGAGGGGGGTGCGAAAGGCCCGTTTCAGAGCCCCCCCCGCGCCCCTCCCGGAAGGCAACCCCCCCCAGCCCCGCGGCTCCATCTAGTCCCGCTTCGTCCCCGCAGCGCGGCCGGGCGCCCTTTCGGTTTAGCTGCTCCTCTCGGGCGTCGCTCTCCCTCGACCCCTCGGCGGAGACGGCCTGGGGGTGCGGTCTGGCTGCTCCGCGGTGGGGGCCCCCTTGACCTGCCCTGCGGCTTCATGGTCTCATCGCTTCCAGTTCCGATTCTTCTTACAGAAGAAGGCACTTGGTGCATGCTCAGGAGAACCCTGCGGTGAAGAGTGTTTCTGGGCGCAACCACGCAGAATTGCGCTCCTCAGGAAAGGACGGAGCAGCCACACGCTGCGCGCTCGCCCCACGTTGGGGGGCCCACCCGAGGGGGAAAGCAGGGAACGGCCCCCCGGTGCTCCCGGGGGCGCGGCCTCCCCAGCAGCGCAGCAGCAGTTACAGGTTGGAGGCGCCCCCCCCCGCCAAGCCCCCGATCGTCCGCGGCTCTCGGGGAGGGGCGAGGCGAGCGGCCCGGCCGCCCGGCCCTTCTGCCGCCACCCGCCTCCCCTCTGGGGGCTCGACGGCCACCGCGCTCCGACTGCCCGGGCTCCTGCCCCCCCCCCTCGGCCCAGCAGGGATCGGGGCCCCTCCTCGTGCGGGAGACCCTCAGCCCAGGGGAGCGACGGGCCCTGCTCGCCGCGGGCGCTTGCTCCCGCGGTGACCTGGGCCGGTCCTCGGTCCCTGCCCCGCGCCGCCCCCCCAGGTGGCTGGCCAGGCCTGGGCGCTTCCAGGCCCCGCTGCTCGGCGCCCCCTCGGCTGATCCGGCTGCTCCGCTCGGTGGTGAACATGGAGGGGGAGGCGTGGGCCGCGGGGGGGGGGGTCCCTGGCACTCGGCCCATCTCTGGGGAGGGGAAGCTGCCGCAGGCAAGAGGGGCTGAACCTGGACCCTGCCTCCCCGTGCGAGCCCCTCGGGGCTGAGGCCATCCCACCCCCCCCCCCCCCCCCGGGCCAGTCAGGCGCAGTGGCGTATGGGTCCCTTGCCCCACTCCATCCCCGCCTCGCTGTCCCGATGTCCCATTGCGCTGGAATCCGGCTTGAGCCAGGCGTGTCCATAGGCGCATGCGCGACCTGAAATGTGCAACCCCCCCAATACTTGAGCCCCCCCATGCATATGTCCGCATTTTGGCCCATTGGGGTCTGGGCCTGAGGGTCTGCAGCCGGTGACTCGCCCACGTCCGAATCCACAAGCAGCACAGACACGGAATGCCTGGAAAGCAGCCGACATTATTATTATTATTCTAATGTATATATTTTAATTTTTATTTATGTGGTTCTAATTTATTGTTGTAAGCCGCCCCGAGGCTTCGGTGAATGGGGCGGCATAAAAATGTTTTAGTAAGTAAATAAATAAATAAAGATTTTATTCACGGAAAGTGAGGAAAACACATCTTGCGCGCATGATGGATCATGCACAAACGACAGCAACGCAGCTGACAAGGCCGGCGCTGAGCATGCAGATGAAACGGATGGGGGGGCCGAGGGCGGGGTGTTGGGGGGCAGAACCCTGCGCGTCCCGCTCCCTGGCTGAGTCGGAGGGCTTCGAACCCCTCATTAGAGAATGGTGCAGTCCTTGGGAGGCCTCTCCCTCCGCACCTGCTCCAAGATTTCTCCTTTCTGTATAGCCAACATTCCTTTGAACATCTCCAGAAGTTCCTTTTCCCACCGCTCTGCCTGCTCTCGGTCTTCCTGCAGCATCTGCTCGGTGTAGTGCGGGGCTCCCCGGTTCCTCGCCACCAGCCCATCGACCACCTGCAGCAGCGCCTCCACCTGCTCCTCCCTCTCCCGGCCCCTGGCCCTGTTGTCGAACGTGAGGCAGCGGCCCCCGCACTGGGCGATCTGCTTCCACAGGTCTTGGTCTCCCTCCTGCAAGAACTCCCGGAGAGATTTCTCGCCCAGCTCATCCTTGCGGGTGAACAAGGTGATCATGTAGGCCTTGCCTTGAAGGCCGAAGATCTTCTGGATTGTTTTGGCCACCGCCTTCTCCTCCTCGCTGAAGCGGCCCAGCTGGACCACCTGTATGATGGCGTGTGGCCCGGGGTAGAGGAGCTTCAAGCACGTCTTCACCTCTCTGCGGGTCTCTTCGGATGAAGTGCAGGTGTAGAAAAACCCTGGAGTATCAACAACCACAATTCTCCTGCCACCGATCTCGACATCCCTTTTCTCACACTCCATGGTCACTGAGGCGGGTGAGATCGTGGACCTGAATTCCTCAGCCCCCAGGATGCTGTTTCCTGTGGCGCTTTTCCCAGCTCCAGTTCTTCCAACGAGGACAAGCCGCAGTTCGCATGCTGGCGAAAGACACGGGAGAGGAGGAAGGTCAGCCAGGGGCCTGCCTTGATCTGAGCCGGGCTGAGGGTGAACCAGCCCCCCCCCCCCGTTCATCCCCCCCCATGGGGGAGACCGGCAGCCCCACAAGTCGCTCCGTGTATAAAGAGATCAATGGGGGTGCATGCATTTGCTGAGCTGCGCGCTCGCACTCCACGGGTGCGGCACCCAGAGGGGAAGAGCAGGGATCGGGCCCGCTTCCCCTGGGAGGCTCCGCAGCAGCGCCAGCAGCAGCCCGAGGTTGGAGGCGGCCGCTCGCCCCTCGCCCTCGACGGGGGGGTGGGCGAGGCAAGAGGGAAAGGGGGGCCGCGCGGGCCATTGCCTTCTGCTGCCTCCTGGCTCGGGAGGGCGTCCTGGTCGCCCCGCGCGGTTCGGGCCCTGGCATGGGCCCCGGTGGGCGGCCCCTCGGCCTCGTGAGATCGCAGAGCGGAATTGCTGTCCTGCAGCACCGTCAGAGCGGCCGTTATCCTGCCGTGGAGAGCAGCCACTGTGTCTTCAACGTGCTTTCTCAGCTCCCTCTCCAGGCGCTGCAATTCAGTGCCTGAAACGGGAATTGGGGAGGTCCTGAGCAGCACAGCAGACAGGGCGCCCCCCCAGGGACAACGTGCCTCCCTGCAGCCCGCCCCCCCTTGCCCTCTTACCTATGGGGCCTCAGCCACCTCCCATGGAAGCCCATTCCACACCCTGGGGGTCCTAACTGTCAGGAAGCACTTCCTGGCATCCAAACGGAACCTGGGTTCCCTGAGCTTGGCTCCCTTGGAGCGCATTCTGCCTTCCTCTGCAGGGGAGAACAGGTTTCTGCCCACCTCCGTGTGACACCCCCTCACATACCTGTATGTCACCAACAGACCCCCTCTGAGTCTCCTCCAGGCTGAAGAGACCCAGTTCCCTCAGTCTCGCCTCATACGGCATCCCCTGCAAACCGGCCACCGACCTTGTGGCCCTGCGCTGCACTGACTCCAACCTGGCTATATCCTTCCTGTAATGGGGAGCCCAGAACTGAGCACAAGACTCCAGTTGCGGGCGCGCCAGAGTCGCATGGAGTGGCGGCAATACCTCTCTCGATCTGGAAGCCGCACTTCTGGCTCTGCAACCACGGGTGGCATTCAGGGCCGTCTGAATGCGTGGGCCGGGTGGGCGCTTCCCGCGGGCCCCGTGCTAATCTGTGTATGTTGACCCTTGGAAAACGGGAACCTTCCCGAATTAGCAGTGCTTGCAGTTGTCGTGGGGCCGGTGCACTGCGTTGCCCGGGGCCCATCACGCTGTGCAGGCGGCCCTGGAGGCGTGCGCCCTCGGCCACCGCATCCCACGCTGACTCAAGCGTCGCCTGCATGACCTGAGGCCCCTTGCGCAAGGGCTGCTCTCCGTCCCCCCACCCCCCCACCTGTGCTCAGGGCCCCATCGCTCTGCCCCATCGGGAGCGTGCCAGAGCACCGCCAAAAGCCTTTCCCT
Organism: Varanus komodoensis; assembly: GCF_004798865.1. Taxonomy (NCBI): domain Eukaryota; kingdom Metazoa; phylum Chordata; class Lepidosauria; order Squamata; family Varanidae; genus Varanus; species Varanus komodoensis. The sequence continues at coordinate 4,345 of NW_025336202.1, read as the reverse complement.
CTGCCCCTCCTGCCCCCGTGCCGGCACCCGCTGCCTGCCCGGATTTTGCTCTGGGCCTGCGGTGGAAGCGCCGTGCAGGCCAGGCCAGGCGTGGCTGCTGCGTCCTCGGAGGCGCAGGCCCACGGGGCAGGTGCGGCCCGGAGGCGTTGGCGGCAGGCAGCCCAGGTGAGGTGGCAGGCAGCCCAGGTGAGCCCCCGCCCCCCCCGCTGAACCCAGACCTCCGATTTCCTCTTTTCGGCATCATGATCAGCAGTGTGTGGGGGGTGGGGGTGGGGAGGGAATCGCCATTCCTTCCACAGGGAAGCTCGCGGATCGGGATCCCTGCAGACGTGGGCTCAGGCTTGGCACGGGGGGCGGGGGGGGGGCAAGCCAGGCTGTCCAGAGGGAAGCACCACCGGGCAGACCTCCCTCCGAGCTGAGCGACGTCTGGCACAGTCTGGTCAGGGGTCCCGGGTTTCACCCCCAGGCGGGCTAACTTGGAGGGCGGCCACGGTGCATGAATGGGGAGCATACACAGCCCTGGACAGACCCCCCCCCCATGTTGCGGACCCTCCAAACCGGGACTTCGCCCCTTTGCAGAACAGAGGCTGGCGCCACGGCCCTGGCGGTCCCTCCTGCCTGTGGCCAAACTGGGCCGGGACCAGTGCGGGGACCCGGGGGGCCCACCTGCGCACCCCCCCTCGGGCTCCTTCTCCATGGTGGAACCAAGCCAATGGCTGAAGGGGCAACTTGGCTGCTGCTGCTGCTGAGATGTTTGGAGTAGCTTCTGTGGGCAAAGGAGGAAATGCCGCTGCCAGAGAGCTTAGACGCCGGCTCCCTCAGCCCCAGCCGGTGCGGCCAGTGGCTAGGAATGCTGGGAGTCGTGGTCCAAAGCAGCTGGAGGGCACTCCCTCTCTCGAGGCTGCCCTAAGAGGCAGAGGCAAACCAGACCCCGCCAGGTGTTTTCAGCAGCCACTCCCACAATCCCAGACAACAGGCCCTGCTGGGGGGGCTGATGGGAGTTGTGGCCAAAGGCACCGAGAGGGCGCCAGGTTGCTCGGGCTTGCCTTATGGGGTGCTGGGGATCGGGGCGGTTCTGCCCTGATGCCTGCGCTGACGGACTCCGACTTCGGGGTGACTGGGGGGCCCGTCACCTTGCGGGGTTCGCGCAGGGGAGCTGCCTGGGCTCTGCCTCCGGAGGCCCCCCGAGGGCCCGGCCGAGCAGCCCCTGCATCCCCGCTCCCTTCGCCTGGCAGGCCTGCCCGCTGCAGGCGGCGCCCTCGCCAATGCCGGGGCAGCCGCTTGTTCTCTGGGTTGGGCGACGCGCCCCCCGCTCCTCACGCCGATTCCCCGCAAGCCCCTCCGGCTCTTGCTTCCCCTCTCCCTCCCCCACCGCCTTCCCCAGAGGAGACGCAGGCCCAGGACCGGCTGGATCCCAGGCTGTGGCACGGGGGGGGGGGGCTTGTCTTCCTCCTTCCTCCCCACCAGCCCGGTTCCAGCGCGGAAAGTGCCGGAGCGCTCGCTGCTCCGCTGCGCTGCCACCTCTCACCCGAGTCCGATGGCGCCTGCTCCAGGGCATCCCGTGCAGCTCTCCCCTCGGGCGAGCCGAAGAGCAGGCACTTCCCTGCCCGGAAACGGCCCAGCCAGGATGCCGGCAGCGGCACCCGGGGCCCGGCCTGCAGAGACCGAGGCGGCGCAGGGCCCAGAAGAGCCACCGCCACTTCCCCTCGCCCCCCCTCATTCCTCGAGGCACGACTCTGTCACAGGGCCGTCTCCGGTAAGGACGGGGTTTCTGGGGCGCTTTCCCCTCCCCTCGTCTTCCCAATGGGCTCCTCGAATTCCTTGGGAATCCGGTTGCTTCTCGGCTCGGGTGGAATCGCTTCCCTCACACTTGTCCTCATGCCAGAAAGAAAAGCAACGCTGAGAAACATAGAAACAGAAACAGAGCGAGCCAGAAGGGGCCTCCGGGGCCCCCCGGCTCCGCTCACGACATGCCCACCATGTGGACGTCCAGCCTGTCCTTGAACACCCGCACCGGTGGGGCCCCAACCACCTCCCGTGGAAGCCCATTGCACACCCTGGGGGTCCTGACTGTCGGGAAGTGCTTCCTGACATCCAAACTGAACCTTGGCTCCCTGAGCTTGGCTCCATTGGAGCGCGTCCTGCCTTCCTCTGCAGGGGAGAACAGGTCTCTGCCCACCTCCGTGTGACACCCCCTCACGTACCTGTATGTCGCCAACAGATCCCCTCTGAGTCTCCTCTTCTCCAGACTGAAGAGACCCAATTCCCCCAGTCTCGCCTCATACCCCATCATCCCCTGAAAACCGGCCACCAACCTTGTGGCCCTTCGCTGCACTGACTCCAACCTGGCTATATCCCTCCTGTAATGAGGGGCCCAGAACTGAGCACAATACTCCAGTTGTGGGCGCACCAGAGTCATGTAGAGTGGTAGTAACACCTCTCTCGATCTAGAAGCCACACTTCTGGCTCTGCAACCAAGGGTGGCATTCGCCCTCTTGGCCACCACATCACACGGCTGACTCACGTTCAGCCTGCAGTCAACCGGCACCCCGAGGTCCCTTTCGCAAGTGCTGCTCTCCAGCCACTTGGCCCCTAACCTGTACTTGTGACACCCATTCCTATGCCCCAAGTGCAAGACCTTGCACTTATCCACACAGAACGCCATCCTGTTGTCTCCTGCCCACTTCCATAGTCTGTCCAGAACCTTCCGGATCCGGAGTTTCTGCTCCTCAGTTGTGGCCACTGCCCCTGTTTTAGTATCATCTGCGAATTTGATCAGCAGACTGTTCACCCCTCCTTCCATATTGTTGATGAAAAGATTGAAAGGATTGGGGACAGGACAGAGCCCCGGGGGACCCCGCTTGTCACTGGCCGCCATCCCGATGATTCCCCACCAATGGTTACCCTCTGCTTTCGGTCAGTCAGCCATGCCCTAATCCACCGGACAGTGCTTTGGTGTATCCCAAAACTCCTCAGTTTCTCCACCAGGATCTCCATCATGGGGCACTTTGTGAAGGGCCTTGCTGAAATCCAGGTAAACCATCATCCACCGCATCCGCTCCATCCAGCCACCTCGAAACCTTGTCCTAGAATCCCACAAGGTTCGTCTGGCAGGACCTGGGAAACCCAGCAGCTCCTTGGCGGGGCTCCTTTGGCGGCTGCTTCCGGGCATCCACAGAGCCGTGACTCTCCAGCCCCCCACCTTTGCGGGCGAGGACGGCTCCCCCTCCCTGCTTTTCGGTGGATGCAGCCAACGCAAACGCTCCTGTGAGACGCCGCAAGCACAACCCCCGCGCAGACCCCGAAAGGGAAGAGGTGCGTGCAGGCGGCTGGGCCTGGATCAGGGCCCTGGTGCGGGTGCTGGGAGTACTGCACCCTTTGCCTCTGCACATGGAGAGGGGAGCCCCATGTGGAGCCCCCCCCGTGCCCGCGTTTTGACCGCGCAGGCGGGGAGGCGACCTCACCCGCGTTGCCCCCGCCTTCGCGCCGGCCGAGCCGTGCGGGCTCTCGGGCGAGGGCAGTGCGGAGGCAGCGCGAGGCCCCCGGGGCTCTGCAGGGGGGCCGCGGGGCTGGGGGGACGGCAGAGGAGCCGGGTGCAAGCGGCACGCCGGGAAGGGGGGCCGGCCGCTTGCTGGCGTGGGCCGGGAGTCCTTCGGGGGCGAGGAAGCGCCTGCGATGCGCGCCGGCGCCCCTCACCCGCGGGGGCTCCGGGCTGGGAACCCCCGGAAAGCGGCTCCGAGCCCGGCGCCCCCTGCGAGCGCGCCGCTTGCCGTCCCCGCGGGGGCCGCCAGGTGGCGCTGCGGCACCGAACATCCGCGTGAATCGGACGCGATGCGTTTCTGCGCCAAGGAAAACCGGGGCGGGGGGCGAGCGCGGGGGGAGACGGGGGGCGAGGGCGGGGGGGCTGGGAGGAGACGGGGGCAGCCCGGCGATCGATCGGGAGTCCCAGCTTCGGTGCCCCCAGGGGAGTGTCTTGCCGGGGCTTTCCAGCCCGTGCTCAGGGGAGGCCGTCGACGCACCGCTCGGGGGCTCGGTGCTGCCCGCTCATCCGCCTCGCTCCTTCTGCCTCTGCCTCTCCGGGATCTCGTCCCGAGGGCTGGACTTGATCCGCCCGGGAACCCGTCATCGGAAATTGGGTGCCCTCGCTCGGAGCCGAGGCTGCCAGCCGCCCAAAATACGTTCTTGCCCGGACTTGCAATGAACTTGCGATGCTTTTCCTGGGCTGCTTCTGGGGGCTGCAGCGAAGCCAGGCGAGGGGGTCCGACGACCACCCTACTCGCTCCTGGGACTCACCTGCCCGGATCGTGCTTACTGAAGATGAAACTCAAATATTTGGCCACCTTAT
>NW_025336201.1:41513-46199 GCF_004798865.1 Varanus komodoensis | reverse complement strand
TTTGCATCTTGGCGTTTTACTCCTCCTTTTATTTATGCAGACTGTTACTGTATCCAGCTCTACTGGTGTACTTGTTCTTAATTGTTGTGAATTGCCAACAGAGCTTCTAAATTAGCTAGGCTAGAAATGATGACAAGGAGGAAAACTAAAAACTATTAAATATAAAAATATACTTTGTCCCATGATAATAAGACTTTTATGCTGGTGGCTGACACCCCGGTCAGGGCAAAATGTGGAGAAAATGAAGAAGAAGAGGTTTTTATCTCTCTGCCCTAGCAGTACATCCTGAAGGGATCCCCCCATGAAGATGATGGGTGGGAGGTTCTGGACAGAGGAAAGATTTTTTTTCCTCATGAAGCACATCATTAAATGATGGAGTTCAGTGCCAACTGAAACATGACTGACCAGCAACTGGGATGGCTTTCAAAGGGGATGGTTCATGGATAGGCTGGTCATCCACATGGTATGCATATCATGAGTGGAGTGGGCTGGACCGGGGTTTAGACTAGATGGCACTGAAGGGTCTTTCTGACTCTCTCTGCATTTATGCTTCTGTGTTTCTATGACTGGGCAAATTGAGGGAGAAGGAGGAGGCTCTCAGTGGCTACTAGCCTTGCTGGCCATGTCACCCCTCCTTCACCAGCAGTTGCATGTCTTCATACATTTTTTGTCAAGGAACTTGGGCAGGTGTAGGTCTTGCACCCCTCCTGCTGGAGGGATCCTGCTGGCATCTGGATTGTTGCCATTTGAACAAAGTGCTCACCAAGGTGGACCATGGGGCCAAGGCAGCATGGCTGGTCCTATCTTCATAAGTTCTTAAAAGTTTCAAAACATGTGCACCTGTGTCTGTGCATAAGGTACCTCTCCATCTTCTCCTCTTCCTGTTTTCTAAGCAGAATGGGATGAAGGCTGCAGTGAGATTCCCTTAGAGACATTGAAAATAGAACTCCCAAGGTTTGGGAATAATTCTTGAAGGAGACAGGGAAATGCTAGGAGGAGGTTGCCTCAACTACATTGGTGGGAGCTGAGCTGGTGGGGAGGGGATGTGCCGTCTGCGGCTGAGGGCCATGGCCTATATATCTCCAGCTGGCAGTCAAAGGACAATGTCCTAAGCATGCTTAGCTGTTTGGGGCAATTTGGGGCTGGTGGGGCAGGACGGGGCCAGGGACTCTGTTCTTTTGTCATTGGGGTAGTTTTGGGAATTTAAGATTTAATGTATTTTAATCTTATTGTACACCACAAGCAAGCTGTATTTTATTGCTATTGTTTAAATTTTAATGTGTTATGGGTGTGCATGGGAAAATGTGGGCACCACCATGGGGTGGTAATGGGCAGAGAAAATTGTGACGCTGGGGATCTAACAATTCAGGTAAGAAGAAGGACCAAGGCAGATTCAGTATCATAACCAGGTCTAAAACTGGACTGAAATGGGTCTACATAATAAGTTTCATCCAAGAGTGCCTGGACTTCTCCCGCCACCACCAGCTCCAAAACGTTGCCCCTAGAATGTAATCTTGGCCACCGGTGTATAATTGGTGGCCATCTCAGGGTCCAGGGATGCCTCCTTCAGGACAGGCTGGATCACTGCCTTCTTCACCGGGCCAGGGACCTTTTCCTCCCTCAGAGAAGCCTCAATACCCTGCTGGACCCAGGTACAATTCTGTGTTTGGCTTTGATAAGTAGCCACGAAGGACAAAGTTCATGCAGGCAGGTGGTAGGGTGCACCAGGCTGTTGGTTCTCCTGGACCTCTCAGCAGTTTCCAATACCATCAACCATGGTATTCTTGTGGATAGACTGGCCACTTTGGAAGTTGAAGGCTCTGCTTGGCAGTGGTTCCACTCCTATTTAGCTGACTGATTCCAGAAGGTGATGCTGGGGGACTACAGCTCTGTGCCATGACAACTTTGCCAAACAGTACGACAGGGTTCCATTTTGTCCCCATTGCTTTTTAAAATCAATATGGAAATGCAGAGAGAGGTCATCAGGAGGTCACCAGTACTCTGCTGACACCAGCTCTACATCACTTTTCAAACTAATCCAAGTGAGGCAGTGGCTGTCCTGAACTGGTGACTGGCTGAGTTAATGGGCTGGATGAGGGCCAATAAACTGAAGCTCAACCCAGATAAGACAGAGGTCCTTTTGGTAAGTTTTTCAGGTTTTCAGGAAAGTGATTTTGGCCCTTTCCTGAATGGGGATGCACTCCCTCTAAAGGACAGATCTGCAGCTTGGGAGTACTCCTTGACACAGAGCTGTCCCAGGAGGCACAGGCAGTGATGCTTGTGGCGAGATGCGCTTTCCTTCAGTTTTGGCTGATCCATCAACTGTAACCTTACCTGGAAAAGCACAATTTTTTGATACCTTCCAGGTGAGGATATTCTAGAAAGAGTACATGTTAGGTCTCCTTTTGTAAAAATGTATGGCAGAATATGTGTCAGGGGTAGGAAATTGACCCCACAATGGAGAATGATGGTCAATTGCAATGGCTACAAAAAGTAGATGTGTATAATGTTAATTCATATAGAACCTTCCATGTACAGCTACTAACCTAAACATGAGTACTGCACATTCTCGGGAATATACAGCTTACAGGTGGCTTTTCATGGAAATCATTCCTAAGCTCATCCCCCAGGACTGCCTTCTCCTGATGTTCAGAAACTTCAGGCATGTGGGATGGTGCAGACAGATGTTGGGTGCCATTGGTTCTTGTGAGCTTCCTGCAACAGCATCACTTCCTGGGGGTTGTCAGAATCCCGGAATCTCAATTTGAGAAGAGGGAATAAAACTCGGGTTTGTGGGAAAGACCAAGCGTCCAGACCATCTGAGGCTTTATTGAATTTACCCCAAGGTTCCTGCGGTACTCACGATAATGCATGCATTACCAGGCAGGCAGAGGTGAACACTGCTGCAAAGCTTCAGCACAACTACAGAGGTTTTATACACTCCCATGTACAGGGCAATTGCTGACAGAATGCAGAGATTACAATAAGATACTGAGGTCATCATATACAGAACAGATAAAGGAATGTCAGTCAATCACACAGTAACAATGAGATTACAATATTTCTAATTGCTTGTATTGACACTTTAGTTCAGTAGCTTGAACCCATCTCCAGGTCTGCTTAGACATGTAAATTCAAGCTACTGAGAAACTATGCATGAGCTCAAGACTCTTATCTAGACTCTAGACATTCTGAATTGGCCAGGGCACATGGAGCCTCTGGGCTAGGAAGATACTTCCTTGAATTCCAACCATGATTATTTAATTATTGTGAAGGTATACAATGTAAATTTGGACTAAATGACCTGTGTACTGTAGCTTACAGCTAAAGGTGAGAGAAAGGAGCGGGGAATGCCATTTTAAACAGTGACAGCTTGGTTTTGAGAAGGAGTACAGGATTTGATCCCACAATTCAAAGGCACACAGAAGTAATGTTTTTATGACAGGATTAATCCAAATTTTCCCAACAGGGTCCACTTCCAGGCTGAGGGAAATTCATGGTCCAGGACGACTCTTGACAGCAAGCTACTCAGAAGACTGACTGTATGGCTCTATGCAAGGCCATCTGGCTTTGGAGAGGTTTGTGGAGGCCCCTGTCCTGGTTTGTCTGCCATCCCTAGGATTTTTATTGGGGAGATCATGGAAAGCCTTTTTGGTATGCAACTACAAGGTATGGGAGTTTAGGGTCAGTTACACTCAGGTAAGTTTAGGGAACAATGCACTTCAAAAGGAGTTACTAATCTCAAGAGGTTTGGGATTTGGGTTGCTGAGTTAAACATGCACTGCCAATAAGAACACACCCTAGCCTTGCATTCTGATGTACACATCATCCTTAGAAAATGCTGGGCATTTCAGATAAATGAGAGCCAGGGTGGCATAGTGGTGATAAGCATGGGACTGGGACTCAGACGATCCAGGTTCTAGTCTCTGCTCGGCCATGGAGCCAACTGGGTGACTTGGGGCCAGTCATTGACTCTCAGTCCAACCTACCTCACAGGGTTGTTTTTGTTGGGATAAGATGGAGGAGGAGGAGGATGTAAGCTGCCTTGAGCCCTTTGTAGGAAAAAGGCAGGATATAAATCCATAAATAAATAAATATCCTGGCAGAATATCCTGTGTTATATAATTGAACCTGTGCCCCTTTCTGGGAAAGTGGCATAATTCCTAGCCAGGTTGCTGTATTGATTTATTGTTAATTTAGGAGATTGGACCTCTTCTGGCTCACCTGAGGCTGCTATTGCAGTCAGTTGTAAAATTTACTACATCGAGGCTTTGTGCTGCTAATCTGTTAGCAGCAGCAACCTGACACAACTAATTCATTTGCAACTCATAGCCAAGACCAACGATGATGTGGTCATTGGCTCATGATTGTTAAGCAACTCACCTGTCATCAAACACTATTGTGTAGAACCCCCTTCCTAGACCTTTCACATTTCTTTTGACAGTTTTCCCCTTATTTCGACATCACCTGCCCTGCTTGGAGATGTAACTTACAACCTAGAAAACACTCTGGGTGTGTTCTAAAAGTTTAAAGTTGGGTATGAGGAACATACCCAGTGGCATGCTTTCCCAAGAAAACTGCAGGGGGTCCTGGGTGGTCTCACAAAAAACAACAGAAACAACACAGGAGTTTGTTGGGAAAATTTGGATAAATCCTGTCAGAAAAACATTGCTTCTGTGTACTTTT
>NW_025336201.1:35409-39805 GCF_004798865.1 Varanus komodoensis | reverse complement strand
TCTGTTGATGAAAAGGAATTGATGTGGTTACATGCCATTTATTTATTTTTTCAAGTTTTTGCATATTGCCCTTTCCCATAATATCATGAGATTTTCTATTATTGCTATGGTCATTGTTGTTGTTCATGGTGGTGGAAGTGGCGGCAGCTATTAATTCTTGCGCTGAGAAACAGTTCCTTTAATGTGAGATGCCAGCTTCAGCTTTTGTCATGAGATGTTCCTTTGTGTTGAGATCTGGCCTCACTAGAATAATGTAGCACTTGGGAAGAAAGATGCAACCCAGCAGCCCAGCACTGGAGGTCAAGATGGAGAAGACCTGCACGGCCACCATGTACTTGCCCCTGGTGCTCAGGTAGGTGGGCACGAAGGACACCCAGACGCTGCAGAAGACCAGCATGCTGAAGGTGATCAGCTTGGCCTCGTTGAATGCCCCCGGCAGCTTCCTGGCCATGAAGGCCACTGTGAAGCAGACAGCAGCCAGGAAGCCTATGTAGCCCAGGGCAGTGTAGAAATTGGTCACAGAGCCTTCATTACACTGCAGGATGATCTGCCCAGGCTGGGAGTGCATGTCAGCATCTGGGAAGGGTGGAGAGGTTCCCAGCCAGATAGTGCATATAAGAACTTGGATAGCAGAACAGGAAATGACAATGGAGTTGGCCAAGCTCTTCCCCAGCCATCTCCTCACCCTGTTTCCTGGCTTGGTGGCCAGAAAGGCCATCACCACAGTGATAGTTTTGGCCAACACGGAAGAGACAGCCACTGAAAAGACGATACTGAAGGCCATTTGTCGGAGAAGGCAGGTCACAAACATTGGCTGGTCAATGAACAGGAAGGAAGACAGGAAGGAGAGCAGAAGGGAGATTAGGAGAAAGTAGGAGAGGTCCCGGTTGTTGGCTTTGACTATGGGGGTTTCCAGGTACTTAATGAAGATCCCTAAAACACAGCCTGTGGCTAAGGACAAGAATAATGCCGAGAAAGTGAGGACAGTTCCCAAGGGTTCCTCAAAGGACAGGAAGGTTTTCTCCTTTGGGATGCATTGATCCTTTTTCTTGGCTGGATGCTGTTCCTCTGGACACCTGCTGCAATGAGCTGCATCTGCAACCAAGAGGGTAGCATCAGCTTAATCTTTCTTGCTGTTCAAACAGCAGTGGGGTAGGAAGCAAATGCAACCTGGAAATGTTCAAGAGTATTTGTTGAATTTTGATTTGCCAATACTTCTGAGGTTTTCCTCCAAGTCCTCCAGTGTGCCCTGGAAGGTACGCAGCACACCATCCCTTGTAATCCTTCATTAGATATCGATCCAGACCAAAAGATATTCCCTCTTCCTAGTCTTCTTTGCTAGTGAAGGCACTTGAAGCTGACACCACCATCCACCAACTTTCTGCTCAGCCTGTTTTTTATTTCCTTGGCAGGCAGTCATGCCCAGGTTAGGCCTCCTGCCAAGGAAGATGGACTAAGGGCATTCACAGGGCCTCACGCCCTGAAAGAAGGAAGAGGAACTTGTAGGTGAGGTTCACCAGCAAGCTTGTATTCTCAACTTGAGTCAGGTAAATAGATGATGGGGTGGGCTACACTTACTCCCATCAACCACAGCATGACATTGTTCAGCTGCCTCAATATGAACTTGCCAGTCCATTGCCCAATTGTTAGCTTATAGTGAGAAGGAGCAATTTGCCATTTAGAAGAATTAGACATTATGTGAGCTGCTCCGAGGCTTCGGCGAATGGGGCAGCTTAGAAATTTTCTAAATAAACAAATAAATAAATGTGACCCTAAAGCTGAGGCATTTCATATCCATGCAAGTTCAAACTGAACCATATATGCTTCTTTATAAACAATGAACGTGTATTTGGTAAGCACTTGACCCAACCCTTCTATGTCTGGGCTTCTGGACCCAGCAGGCTATGATGTTCATCCATTCCAGCTGATCACAGCCTTGGTGAGTGGTTGCAGGTACTCAATAGATATCAAATATCATTGCAACTCTGCCATTTTTTGGCATTCTTCACAAAACCTCTTGTTTCCTGCATATTTAATGTTACCACATCCTTTTAATAAAAATTCACTTCTGACAACTAATACCCAGAGGTCTAATAATGCTAGTGTTACTTATACATTTAGGGGATACCATCCCAGGATGACCTTTTTGCACTGCAGCGAGTCCTCGAAAACTTTAGGTTTTTTTTTTTTTTTTAACTGATGGGTGTGTCCTCTTAACGTATATGGGTTCTTTAGGGAAGTTAATGTATAGCCAGCACATACAGATGCTTAATGTTTGCTGTGAACAACCAATAAAATTGGAAAGATAAATCTCTCACCTGTAGAAATTTGGTGAATCAAGCAACTAAAATCACTCAGTGTCTGAAAATGTTCTATAAAGAATTTTGTTGCTAATGGACAAAATTGTCCATTTCATTTGAGCTTAGTGAATAATTCTGTGTGTGTGTGTGTGTGTGTGTGTGTGTAGAAAACTGGAAACATAAAATTGCCAAAGCATGAATTGCAATTGACACAGTCAAATNTTATCCAGCCTCAGTAGTTTAGGAATCACTTTGGTGAAAGATAATCAGAATGGCAACAAGGAGAACAAACCAAACTGGCCAAAGAACATATGATAGTCTGCCTATTCTTTTGGGATTTGGCAATACTTTTTGAGGTTATGGTCTCTAGAAGTGTTTGGATGCCACATCTGGAGATTCAGTTGTGGGTCCCTGTGTGTGTTCCTTGACTCTTGAAATCAAAAGAATCAAGATTAAGGCAGAACCTTTAAAACTGCCTCACAGAGCATCTCCAGGTGAATCTTGGGCACCTTCTCCAGGGGCTTCCCCATACCCTGAAGTCACTCACCTTCCTGAATGGAGATGGTCCCTTCTGCACAGGCAGCACAAGCATAGCAGCAAACTGGCTGTCCTTCGTGAACTCGCTTGGCAAACCCAGGCTGGCAACTCTCCACACACCTGGAAGTGGGCAGTGTCTATGTTAAAAGAGAAGGATGATCAAGTAAAACATGTTAGGACTTCCGGATCTACAGAAGTAAGACTTGGAATCGCAAAGGAGACAAACGGAACTCAAGGCTTAGCTTTTGGCCTGGTATTAAAGCAAAGCACGTGCCACTGAGCCACCTACATTTCTCCCATGTTTGTTCTCCCTGCCCACCCCCTGCTTGGTATGGGCTAGGTCTGAGATTGAAAGCACTTTGAGGCAGGGAGCAGTTCTGCTGTAGGCTGTGCAGTGATGATTCAGAAATCCTCCCCCACATAATCACTCTTGCCACAATGATGTTCAGAAGGGGACACAATGGTCATTCTGCAGCTACTGTAATGTCTCCAGCCAGAGGGCTGTGACGGGACCTCTTCTGGGGTGTGCCCTGCCCTTTGAAGGTGCCCTGGAATCTCTTAAAGAGGCAGAAGCAGCTTCTAGAGAAGACATGACTTCACATAGGCTTTTCATGGGCTGTGAGGGCCTCTGCCTGCCTAACTGAAGCTGAAGTTGCAGGTTTGAAGGTTTGAAGGTTTGCATTTTACTTTTCTATTGTCATGTCCTATTTGATTAATGGTTTGGGATATAAATATGTAAAAATAGATTAAGCCATAGAGAAGCAATATGTTAAGTAACAAGAATTGGTGATGAGCTATGAGAAAGAATCATTTCACTAGTGGCACCAAATTTGTGGGAGGAGACAGCCCCTGCATGGCTCACCTGGAGCTCATGTCAGGGTCTTCCCACAGTCAGGTGAAGGGCTTTTTTAATCCTATCAGGGACTTAAGGCAGAGTTTTTAGTGCTTTTAGTGCAGGCAGTATGTGAGTTATGACCCGTTAATTTAGAGGTACCTGTGCTTACAGATCAACTACCATTTTTAAAAAAAAAATTACTACCAAAACTCATCATCATCATAGAGAGAGGGTGGAAATAAAACAGGAGAGGGGGAGGCCTTCAAAGAGAGAAATAGAAAAGTGGGGGGGGGCACAAAATCTTCACCATGGAGACTAAGGAAGTGAAAGGCAGAGTGGGACCTGCAAAGGAGGTTTTCCTGCCCCACCCATCCAGAGAGGAAAACCTTTCCAGCATTGCATTGCTGAAAAAATGGGGTCCCGGTGAGCTGGAGTTGGAAGTGAGCTAGAGATATTTGCGGGTTATCCGCTTTCTTGGGGGTCCTGCACCCCTGAGCCTGCAAGTATGGAGGGCTGACTACATGTGATCCATCTTACATACAAAGTCAACCTGAAGACAAATTTCCAGTTTTTCAGGGACAGAATTGGTTTCCAACCCTTTTCTGCCGCTACTTTAATTTGTTTGTATCTGCAGAGATTGTTTCATTCTTCACTATTGTCTTCAAAACTGGGCATCAACAGAAAATGAAAAGCTGCAGCATCATACTTCCCTGCACAGATTTCC
>NW_025336201.1:32076-35178 GCF_004798865.1 Varanus komodoensis | reverse complement strand
TTAATGACAGAACGATTAGGGAAAACCACCCAGTTCACAATGTCAAAGTCAGCAGCCAGGTGTCCGTTCTCATCCAAGTACACTCCATCCATAGAAAAATTGTAAAACCAGGGTATTCCCAGGAAAGCATGAATCTAGAAAGGCAGGGAAGACACTGGCACTGAGAAAAGGAGGGAAGTTCCATAGGACACTACTTGCAAATATTACATTAAAGCACCCAGAATCTGGCCAGTGTAGGAGCAGCATTCTTTTTGCCACCAGGTACACAAAGCAAGCATTTCAAAGGTAGTGCTGATACCTTCACCCATGTGTCCCTGATGACTGCTTCAGGTCTTCAATAGCAAAATGGTGCTTGTGTCCATAGAGGACCTCAACTGACATGGGCTGGATGACAAGTTTGAAGTGATTAAACATATGGGTTTTTTAAGGAAGAGAAGAGACGAACTTTATTTTACAGTCCATTTTAAACAAAGAAGAATCTCTGCACACTTGAATATTTGGGAGGAACCAGAATGTTCTGTCTAGAGCCACAAAGTGAATGTTTAAAAGATTCTGTGCATACCACAGCTGTGACATTGGTATGAAACCAAGTACAGGAAAGAGAGCCAGTGTTCAAAGGGCACATCAATTATTGCTTCCATGTAGCCTGCAGTGCACGTGCAGGTGTAATCTGGGAAGCTAACCAGGGTCTCCCATCTGGATGGGAAACTTCAATTCTGTGTTCAGCAGGCAGCTGGACCTGATGGCCCCTGAGGCTCCTTCCAGCTCTATGACTCTACAGTTTCTAGGAAGACCTCTGGCTTAGCTTTCAGATCCTTTGCTTTGTGGAGCATAGAACAATGCCACGGAACCTTCTCTCTCACCTTAAACTGGCAGGCTTCCTTAAACCACTTAATTGTACAATTGATGTCTGTTACAGGAAAGGGAATACCTGCCATGGCTGCAGCCGTTGGACATCAACCACCATTCTCCTGGATCTGGATGAATAAGCAGCATCCAAGACATGGGCTACAGCCAGGATGGAGCTATAAATGATGGAGCTGTCCAAAGAAAGCATGCTCTCAGTGTCTTTCTGACTCAAAGCTCTGCTTTTCTCATTCTCTTTGCATCTTGTCCAGCCTTTTGCAGAGACTGCATGCTTTGAATACTGGCAATTGAATGCTTTCTCCCCATATTCCTTCATAGCATAGAAAAACTGTAGAAAATCATCATGATTTGTCCATTTTTTCATTTGGATGAAGAAGGAAACAATACCATGGATGTGTTGGAATGACAGAGTATTATACATCAACTCCAAGGTGAGGTCCCACAAAGCTGTCGTGATCCAGACCTTCCCTACAATAGGTTTTATCAGTAATTCAACTAGTTGTTGCATGATTAATATTCCATCTAAGAAGAAACTAGTTTCCGCATAGTAGACAAAGACATTGACTTGTCTCCACTTGACAATGGGTGCTTTTTCCATATTTACTGAGTTTGTATTCATTCCTGAGACACTGTATGACAGAACAACACAGACACCATTCATGGTCAGCATTGGGGTCAACAGCTTTATGAACCTCTCTCCATCGTTGGTGGCTGGAGCAACTAGGCCAACTGTTGTCCACCTGAAATGCAGCAGCAGTTGAATGATTGCAAAATATTGGGTTCCTTCTTTGGGGACCATCCGGTAGAAGAAGGGGAACTGAGTTTGATCACTCAGAGCATGAGAAGCAAATGAATAAGTGACCTGGAAAGGAAGCAAGAGATGGAAGATTTGGTTCATTGTGGATCCAAGTCTAGTGTTGAGGGGGCAAGAGCCATGTTTGGAATTCCCTTTCATGGGGACCCACTACAAGAGTTGTTTTTTTTTTTGGTGGGGGGAGGGATATTATTTGTGTATAGGGCAGTCCATTCCTTGGGTTGTTGTGCTATGGGGCTCTGGCTTGCTCAATGATGTCATGTGGGGTGTGAGGACATTGCGAAGGGTCTCATAATATGGAGAAGATGCTTCTGCAGGGCTGTGAAGTGATCATACAGTTTTTCACTCTTGCATACTTTGGCGGAACAGTGACTTTTTTTAGGATAAGGCTGTCATTTGTGCAAATTTCACAATCTCACCCACCACTTGCAAAATCCCCAGGCTGTTTATCGTGGCTTGATGGGTCACCCATCATGTCAAGAGCTGCAGCAGTAAACCAAATGATTTTGAAGGGTTTAATTCAGAAAAAGCTCCTGAGGTTTTGCCCTCCAAAAGGCTTCTCTTCCATTGCAAAATGATCAGAAACTTGTTCCTAGTTGCAGTCACAGCAGGCTTCACTGGATGCAAAGAAGGCCTTCTGTGATAGTAAGAACTGAGCCAGCATTTCTCAGAAGACACTTTTCTCAAAAACATGTACAGGACTGTATTTTCTTCTTGTGCTAGAAGCAGGATGCTATATGGCAGCCCTTTCTTACACTTTTTCAAAAGATCCCCTACACACACACACACACACGGCCGACATTAGCTACTGTGCAGAATGCGCAATGGGGCTTTGGAGCTCTGCAGCTGAACCCCAAAGACACTGGGAATTCTTTTCGCTTTCCCTGGGAAGAAGCCCAACAGGATTTCTGCCCCACCCCACACCTGTGGGATTTTGTATATGCTCAGCACGGTTGAAATCTGCACAGAGCTCTCGGAGTCAGCCCCTTCGAGGACAGCCAGCATAGCATTCCTTTGTCCACAGCCATAGTTGGGAACATTGGCCTGGCCAGGAGAGAGCAGGTCCAGCAAGGCTTCGGAAGCCAGCAATGCATCAAAGTAATTGTCATGGACACTGTAGCCCAGCGTGAGGTTGGGGAGGAGCTGCGGGTTCTGGTTGATCTTCCGAATGGCAAACAGGAAGGACAGCATGTTCCAATACCTTGTGGTTCCTTCCCTGAAAAGAAATAGATGTTGCATTATCACCCCACCATCAATTAAACCAATCATTGCTACTTCCTGCATTTTTTTCTGCAATATAGCTCCTCCCCACAGTCCTAAGAGCTCTTTCCTCATTTCTGTCCCTCCAGAAATAAAACCAGGAGTACAAGTTCCCGCTCTGACCCAAAAGCATTCTTCTGTGGGGGCATTCATAGAGGTAG
>NW_025336201.1:30492-31803 GCF_004798865.1 Varanus komodoensis | reverse complement strand
AATAAGGCACAGAGTGACTTACCAGTAAATGCTTGGGGAGGGAGGCTTTTGGAACTGATATGGGAGAAACATGGCGCTTGTTGCTGATATGATCCCACTAAGGAAGAGATCCCCAGGTTTGTAATGGTTCAACAGATCAAGTCCCCCCCTTCTCAAAGTCAGGGGGCATTTGGACCTTTGCATCCCACAGGTGGAGCAGGGAAGCAGCAGCAACAGAAGGAATGCAAACATTCTGGGTGCCCCTCCTCCAGCTGCCACATCCTGCCTGCTCCTCTCAAAGAGCTAGAAGGATTGTCAGCAAAACCCAAAGCCCCTTTGCAAGATGCAGGGGAAGCCCAGCCTGTTGTGGGCTTGTAGGTCAAGGGGAATATGTGGAGTGAGCCTCACACCATGCAATACTTTCCTCCTGCTTTAAGCCCCTCCCCAACTCTTGGGGGGGATCCCCCTGAGTGCAAGACTTCACCTCCTGTTGTACATGGGCCTGATGTTTACATCATTGGCATCAAACTTCTTTTTGGAAATCCCTACGGCTTTGGGGAGAAGAAGAAATCACTATGATGCTGATAATTATACAGAAGGAAATGTATCAGTCCTGCAGAGGCTTGGACTTTCCATGTACAGTTGTGTGGCTGGAGGAAAGCACCTGAGCAAGAATCCCCAGGGTGACTTCGCACTCTTGAAAGGAACCCTGAGAGGGGAGGGGAGCTTGGCCTGACTTGGCCAGTGCAGCATCTGCCTCCCATCCCAGTTCAGGAGGGTTTGTTAGAATGTATATGAATGTCCACCCTACATAGTTCTGAAAGTACCATTTTGAGAAATTGCACCTGGAGAGGTGCATGGAATACATGTTGGTGTGGGGAGTCCATTGGATTCACTGGTCTCAGTTCCCTGAACTCCCGCCTGCTTCCTTGAACTGTGAGTTCCACTCTCTGGTGAGTGCACCAATAAGTCACATGACAGTAACCAGGAATCAGCACTGCACTTGATTTCCAGCGTTCCCTTCTACTGTATGTGACATGGAAGGAGGTTGGCAGGGGTGCAACTGGACATCAACCTTTTCATGAACTTCCTCTTGGCTTGACACCTTTCTAATAAAGGTTTGAACTGAGAGTAAGTCCATCAAATTAATAGGGATAGACACCGCAGAGCTTCATGGCAACACTAATTACAGTGAACACTATCCCTACAGCCCACACCATCCCTTCAAATCAATTCAAGTTGCAGCAGCCCAGATTCAGGCTGGACATCAGGAAAAGATTCCTCACTGTCAGAGCAATGCAACAGTGGAACCAGCTGCCTACAAACATTCAA
>NW_025336201.1:16589-30420 GCF_004798865.1 Varanus komodoensis | reverse complement strand
CCTTCATGGCCCCTTCCAACTCTTTTATTCTAGGATTCTATGTTTCTAAGAAGTGGCTTCTTGTCCTTTCCAGAGATGTTTGTAGGGCACCATCTTTATAGTGATTTCATCAGCACATGGAGAACTGGAATGGGCAGAGAAATCTTGGGAAGGGGCAGAAGACCAATTCTCACTAAAGAAGTGCTTCATGTCTGAAAGAGGGACAAACATTTCCCTTCTCATTCACCCTGATGACCCTGCTTCCTCCCAAAGTTCATCTCCACAGTGCCAGCCAGATGCTCATGGGAAAGGCAATGGAATCCCATGAGTACATCAGCACCTTCCTGTCCATGCCCCCCACATACTGTGGCACATAGGGATATGGCCTCCAATACTGCGTGCAGCACATAGCCATGAATGAAACAGAACCTGCAGCTCCTCCCCAACCTCACGCTGGGCTACAGTGTCCATGACAATTACTTCGATGCATGGCTGGCTTCCGATGCCTTGCTGGACCTGATCTCTCCTGGGCAGGCCAATGTTCACAACTATGACTGTGGACCAAGGAACACTGTGCTGGCTGTCCTCGAAGGGGCCGACTCCAAGATCTCTGTGCAGATTTCAACCGTGCTGAGTATCTACAAAATCCCACAGGTGTGGGGAGGGACTGAAATCCCACTGGGCTTCTTCCCAGGGAAAGTTGAAAGAATTCCCAGTGTCTTTGGGGTTCAGCTGCAGAGCACCAAAGCCCAATTGCACATTCTGCACAGTACCCCATGTCTGGCAGGAGTGTGTGTAGGCAATCTTTTGAAAAAGTGTATGAAAAAGCTGCCCACTGGAATCCTGTTTGTAGCAGGAGACGAAAATACAGTCCTGTGGACTTTTTTGAGAAAAGTGTCTTCTGAGAAATGCTGGCTCAGCTGTTGCTGTCACAGGAGGCCCTGTTTGCATCTGGTGGAGGCTGCTCTCACTGCAACCAGGAACATGTTTCTGATTATTTTGAAATGCAAGGGAAGCCTGTTTGGAGGGTCAAACCTCAGCAGCTTTTTCCCAGTCCACCATGCAGATTTTTTTCAATTTCCTGCTGCAGCTCTTGACATGATGGCTGGCCCATCAAGCCATGTTAAGCAGCCTGGGGATTTTTCAAGAGGTGAATGTGTGCACAGTTTTGGATGGGTGAAATTGTGAAATTTGCACAAATGGCTGCCTTAAAAAAAAAAAAGTCACTTCCTTTGCTCTTAGGAAACCAGGCCTAAACCTCCATTCAGACTGGGCCTAATGATCAATATCATCTAAGCATGCCTGAAATGGGCCAGCCCACTGCTTTGACCCCAAGGCGAAGACCGGGCACTAGTTTAAATGTAGACAGGTTCTCTCAATCTCTCTCCAGGTCTTTGCAAGGTGGCCAACCCATCACCTCTTTTCAATAGCCATCACTAAGGAAAGGGTGGAGCACTTCCTGGATCCAAGGCAGGATCTACTGCTGTAATCAGTCATGAACAGCAGGGGTCAGAAGCACACACACAATAAGTCGTCAGGTCTCATCAGCTGAAATTCTTCCTGTAAAACTGGACTAGATGGTACAGTAGACACCATCCTATCCATACTGCCTAGAGAGTCTAAGTCAAGGTGGATCTGCAAGTCTATATTCTCAAACACTACTGTGGATTGATCTCAACAGCATTTGAGGATTCACTTAGAACATTCTTTGGAGCAAACTCTATGGGGTGAGGTCCAACCCAAGTAGCTTTGCAGGGCAAGATGGAGAAGATGGAGTGATGGGAGAAAGCAAATCTTTTTTTGGAAACAATGGCTGTTGCTAGGAAGGCCATCTTTTCCATTGTTACCCCAGAGTAGGTGTGTTTGGTCATCCCCAGCATAACTTTCCAGCTGTGTTGCTATTCAGTTCTTTGCCCTCCATTCCACAGTATAGAAAGTTACCAGATGGACTCTCAAACAAGGAAGAAGATGCTCAGAAGTTGGTGGTGCTCTTATTTGCCCCATCCATCCATCCATCCTCCACCCCCACTTTCAATCCATCTTCCAAGGATCTTTATCATGACTCAACTTGTAGAATCAGTTAATGGATGCTGGAAGCAAGGATCTAATTGAAGAAGTCCCTATACAATTATCTGCAGAGAAAATATCTTGGTGACTCATTGCTCCTTCCCCAAGAGCCTGCTCTTTCCCACAGAGTCACACACCTTTCTGAGGGGAGATGCTCCCTTCTGTGCAGCGAGCACAAGCATAGCAGCAAATGGGCTTTCCCTCCTGGACCACCTTGACGAATCTAAAGCAGCAGCTTCACACCCTGGGAGAGAAGAAGGCTGTAAGCATGCAGACAAGCGGGAAAAATCAGCTTGGTTATTGATGTAAAGGAGACACAGAAATGGGGCAACTTCAGGCTGAGGCTTAAATATGAGCCTTTACACATGGCATTGCACCCATTTATCACTCCAATCAGTTCCCTTTTTTCTGTTCTTTCCCTGAGATATTTTTCTAATTTGTAAACTAACTGGGGCAGGGACTGTTTCTCTTGTAGAGTATAAATCGTCACACACACTAATGGAGCTGTAGGAATGACACGATCATTTAAGTATTGAGTGACCTCCAAACTGTGTTTCAAGATTCTTCTGTGCAGGGCTGAATCAGAATTCCCATTCCCCTGTGGAGCAGATTTTGGAAGTGGGGAGAAATGAGGGAGTGAGTTTACTTGCTCCTCTAATCTGTGCATCATCCACCAGATCCTCTCTGTTGGTCAAAACCAGGTCTACGGTGTTACCCCCACCCTCTGTTGTTCCCTAGACACTTTGGGTGAAAAACCTTCCCTTCATAGCTTTCAGAAAGTGACAGGACTAGCCACCACTACCAAGTGTGTCTCCTAACTAATATTAGGGACATTGAAAATTCCCATTATAGCAAGTTGGTGTCCCTCCTCTGCAATACCTTCCAATTTGGCCTATCTGAGCATCATCCAGGGTCTCAGATTGACCTGATGGGCAATAACATACCCCCCACTGTCAGATCCCTGCCCTCAGCTAGACCCATCAATCTTACCCAGCTCACCCTACCTGGTCCCCTTCTACCTGCTCCCTATCTCATTACATCCTATCCCTTCCCTAACATATAGTGCTACCTCCTTCCCCTCTTTTCCTTCCTGTCCTTCCTAAACAGAGCATATCCCTCTATGTTGACATTCAAATCCTGCTTTTTCTTCCACCATGTTTCTTTGATTCCCAGGAGATCATACCCAGCTATTTCCCAGGAAAGCCTCAGTCTCTATCTGCTTGTTTCCCATGCTCCTAGCATTGGTGCACATACATCTCAGCTCATTCATGCAAACCCCCTTGCCTAGTTCCCCCAGCCTTATTCTTGTGCTTGTACTCCCTGGCACAACAGGAACCCTCAGAGCACTTGCCTCACCTTCCTGTGCGATCTCTACATCACCCTGTCCCTGAGATCTTGAGCCTGTTCCTTCACCTGACCTGTTCTGACAGGTGTCTGGGGGTCCTGGTCCTGCCCAGATTAGTTTAAAGTCCTCTGGATATGACTGACTAGAGCATTGCAGAAGGTCCTTTTTCCCTTCTTGGTGAGGTGCATCCTGTCCCTCATCAGAAGTCCCTCAGCAAGGTATCAGTTGTCATGGTTGTGGAACTGGAAACATTCCCTCCAACACCATGCCCTCAACAAGTCATTTGTCTCTGTAACCATCCTTTCCTTGGTTGGTCCATGTCCACAGTTTTGGCAAGAGTGAGGAAAAGGCTACTTGGGTTTAAGGCCCTTGATTTTCCCGCCCATAGCCTTGAAGTCCTGAATAATCTCATGTGGTCCCCACCTGACTGTTAGTCATCCCCATGTGAATTGCTAGAAATGGCTGTTGACCTTCCAAGGAAAGAAGTTGTGCCCCTCTTTCTGTCCTCCCTGGCTGGTTCCCTGGTGTCCCCTCCTTCTTCTTCCTGTCTGGAAGTGGGCTGCTTCTGGTTGGCCTGGAGGTCCTCTTGGGCAGTGCACAGGGACTGCACCACTTCCCTTAACTCCTGGAAGGAAGCAATGATGTCCTCTAGACCCATAACCTTCTGCTCAAGGAGGGACACCAACTTGCACTTAGCCAAAGTGTATCTCCCCTCCTTTGGCAGGAGGTAAGCAAACATGGCACAATCCCTGCCACTCCTGCCATTCATGCTCCTGGAACAGCGTAGCCCACCCACACAGCTAGCCTAATGTCTATTCACCCTAGGCATGTCCTGCCCATGCTACTCCTGTTTTCCTTCAGGGAAAATAAAGTCTCCATGGAAGAGAGCCCTCAGGCAACCTGGGCTGCAGCAAAGGGGTGCAAACTAGGAACAACACCCTTGTAACATTGCTCTTAGCATGTTGTTCATCGGCACCTCCAACAGATGCTCCATTCCTTCAATAGGCCTTGTGGGCACCTGGTGAGATTAACTCACTGATCCCTGGTTACCTCACCTTTCTCTCTCATATTCATGTGGTGCAAGGGAGAAGCACAAGGTGAGTTTGCTCTATACATACAAAATTTTTCATCCAAGTTTCACTCTGAAAAACTCCTATGCTAAATCCAAATGATGATGATGATGACGACGACGACGACGACGACGACGATGGTGATATAAGAGAGAGAGATTAACAAATTCCACAAAATCCATTATAGGTTTTTGGGAGTGTTTGGGACTGGGAATATTTACATGCCATCAAGAAAATGTAGGGGAGATGTAAGGGCCTCTCCCCTGACTGGAAAATACACACATAACATTTGAAGAAGTTTTCCACTGAGAGTAGTAACATATGGCAATGAGAAACTGTTTCATGAGAACCACTTTTCTAGTTAACAGTTTTACTATTCAGCATGAGGTGTTCCTTTTTATTCAGCTCAGGCCTGCCAACAATAATGTAGCACTTGGGGAGAAAGATACAGCCCAGCAACCCAGTGCTGGAGGCCAAGATAGAGAAGATCTGCACAGCTACCATATACTTCCCTCTTGTACTCAGATACGTGGGTATGAAGGACACCCAGACACTGCAGAAGACAAGCATGCTGAATGTTATCAGCTTGGCTTCATTGAAAGTCCCAGGCAGCTTCCTGGCCAGGAAGGCCACTGTGAAGCAGATGGCAGCCAGGAAGCCCATATACCTGAGCGCAGTGTAGAACATGGCCACAGAGCCTTCATTACACTGCAGGATGATCTGTCCAGGATCAGAGTGCATATCAGAGTCAGAGGATGGGGGAAAGATACCCAACCAGACAGCACAGATAACAGCTTGGGCAGTGGAACATAAAATGACAATGGAGTTGGCTAAACTCTTCCGCAGCCACCCTCTCACCCTGTTCCCTGGTTTGGTGGCCAGGAAGGCCAGCACCACCATGAAGGTTTTGGCCAAAAGAGAAGAGACAGCCACTGAGAAGATGATGCTGACAGCCATTTGTCGGAGGAGGCAGGTCACTTTTCTTGGCTGACCAATGAAGAGGAAGGAGGACAAGAAAGAAAGCAGGAGGGAGATGAGCAGAATGAAGGAGACGTCCCGGTTGTTGGCTTTCACTATTGGCGTGTTTCCGAACTGAATGAAGGTTGCTAACACAAAGCCCGTGATGAGGGACAAGAAGAGGGCAAAGGAAGCCAGTGTGGTCCCCAAGGGTTCTCCATAAGACAGGAAACTGATGATCTTGGGTACACATCGATCCTGGTCCTGGTTGGGGTGCTGATCTTTTGGACACTTGGTGCAGAGGGCTGCATCTGTCAAGAAGAAGAAGAAGAGGAGGAGGAGCAGGAGCAGGAGGAACAGGATCAAGAGCAAGAGGAGGAGGAGGAAGAAGAAGTCATCTTCTGTCCATCTATTCTCTTTCTCTCTTCTTTTACCTTCAAGAAGAAGCGCTTTTGAGTCCCAGGAGCCAGAAAGCAGGTGGGAGGACAGTTCACAAATTCACAAGATGTGGCATGTTGGATGTTAGAAGTTAATTGATAGAGGACATGCCCGCTTTGAGGAGGTCTCCTGGTTTGCTTCTGACATCTGGAACCAAATACAACCTCATGCACATGGAAGCTGTATGGAAGGAAGACGTGTGCATGGGCTACAGATCTCTGAACTGAGGTGCAGCTCTTTCAAGGTGATTAGGTTACCCTTGTCTATGTGATTGCAGCCCTTCTTCCCTCTGGATTCAATACACTTGGAATTTTCTGCTTGTTTTTAACTCCAATGTCCTCCTTACCTCTCTACTTAGCAAGTACAGGTGTCCTCAGGAAAGGAGGTCCTAAGGAGCACCATCAGATGTGCATCACCTCTGCAGTCTGTGCCATGGAGGCCCCGGTTGATTCTGTCCTCAAAGAAAAGCTTACTTCAACCAGCAGATGAGTGTTCAATTGTATTATCACTCCAGTCAGCCCCTGCAAGTTGTCCAAGCAGCCAAAGGGGTTCCACCCCGCAATTTTGAAAGATATCAGTATTATTGTGATGGTAGGTATCTGTATGATGTGCATTATGTTTTTCGATCTGATAGGAAGGGCATGTTTTCTATCATCACCACAGGGAATGTTTGACAATGTTCTTCAACCTGTGTTTGGTGAGTTCCTGGAAGAAGTTCCCAGCATCTGTACTCAAGCTGTGCTCGCCTTCATGTCATCACCCACCATTCTGCCTGATATAATAGTGCTGAGCAAGTACAGACAAAGAGAAGAGGGTACTAAAAAATTAGTGATGCTGTTCCTTGCCCCTTCCATCCATGCACATGTCCTCTACAACCATCCACAATCCATTGTCCAGGGTTCTTTCTTGTGAGGCACTGTGCAAAATCCATCATGGGTCTTGCAAGAAAGGTTTCATGTTCAGACATGCCTTTAGCACCATCCCTGTAGAAATGTTGAAGTGTAACTTTACCCCTTTCCCCAAAAGCCTGCTCTTTCCCCGGGTCACCCACCTTCCTGAGTGGAGATGGTGCCTTCTGCACAGGCAGCACAAGCATAGCAGCAAACCGGCTGACCTTCCTGAATTCCCTTGATGAATCCAGGATGGCAACTCCACACACCTGGAAGGTGGCAGGGTCTAAGCAGAAAGACAAGATGCATGAGGAAAAAAGGTCAAAGGAAGTGGTTGAAGTCAAGGAAAATGAAGAAATGGAAAGGGCCCAGGGGTCCAATAGCTGCAGGTTTAACTTGCTTTAATGTGAGTCTCTAGCAAGGCCTAAAGTCATGCCATTGAAAAAACTTCTTCTCTTTCTTATCCTTATCTTATCCTAAAGCACTATGAATTCTCTTGGCATGATGGAATGAACTGAAGCACTGAGTAATCCCCAGGCAGTGTTTCAATGCAGTATATCTGATGCTCATTTGGGTGGTAAAAATGAGACAAGACCCACCTCTCTTTCCCATGTTTCAAGACTGCTGCCTTTCAAAACAGGAAGGCAATCAAAGCACTCAACCAAAAGGCCAGTATGCTTAGACCTGCGTATGCGATGAAAAGGGGAGGGAAACAAATGAATGCTTTTCCTTGCCTTGTTTAACCACTTGGGCCACACAATGGCATCCTCATTAATTGTGATCTTGTGGTCTCCAGATCTCTGCCATTCTATGCTCCCAAATTTCACTGGAACAACAGACCGATTGGGAAACACCACCCAGTTCACGATGTCAGCATCTGCTACCAGTTCCCCATTCTCATCCAAATACACTCTGGCTGTGGAAGCGTTTTGAAACTGGGAGCTTTTCAGGAAAGGGTGAAGCTAGAACAGCAGAGGAAGTACCACAGTTGAGGAAAGAGAACACTGAATAGGACATTTCACTCCTGTCCATTTTCAACTTTGGCCACACCCCCATAGCTGCTAGAATTCCCCCTCCCCTCCCCTCCTCATGCATGTGTGCATTGGTGTGTTTGTGTTACATTTGGATTTGTCTTCTGTGCCTACAGCTTCCACCAATTTTTATCACTTTGGGAAGTTTCTGTATAAACAGCAAATTTGCAGCTTCAAGAGAATTTGCTAGCTACGCCTGGCTGCATTCTGAGGCAAAGTCAGGGCATAATTTCACAATTTCAGCACCATTGATAGATTGGAGATTGTCATTCAAACTATTAAATCCAATCAATCCATTTTGTCTGCAACTGGAGAAAATCATTCTGAATTCCTTAGGTTGCACATCTGTGTCGATTCATAGTAAAAGACAAAGAAATGTAATGTGAGTTCAGCTACTCAATGGGGATGGCAAAATGAGAGTTAAACTACTCGATGTGAATGGGAAAATGTTAACAAAAAGAAAGATGTGCTAACATCCTACTGTGGCTCAGTC
The DNA here is from genome assembly GCF_004798865.1 of Varanus komodoensis. Taxonomy (NCBI): domain Eukaryota; kingdom Metazoa; phylum Chordata; class Lepidosauria; order Squamata; family Varanidae; genus Varanus; species Varanus komodoensis. The sequence goes on along the minus strand of NW_025336201.1, from coordinate 22,150 downwards.
TTTTCCCAAACAAGTTCTCTGACCTTCCTGATGAAGGGGGAACCATGATCTGAAGAAGAATGGCAGCTGAATTTGATGGGCAAATGCTCAGGGATCATCTAATTGGGCTCAATGAGTACAAATCTCCAGGGCTTCATGAACTCCATCCGAGAATCATAATGGGACTGGTGGACATATTCTAAGAACTACTGCTTATTCTCTTTGAGTAATCATGGAGGACAGGCTAAGCACCTGATGACTGGAGATGGGCTACTGTTGTTCCAATTTCAAGAAAGTAAGAAAAAAAATGGGAAGCTAGAGACTGTTCAGTCTGATGTCAATCCTTGGGAAAATTCTGGAGCAGTTTCTAAAGCACTCCATTGGCAAAAAGCTTGCAACAATGCAATGATTACTAGAGCCAAGATGTATTTCTCAAGAACCATTCCTGTCAGACCAATCTGGCTTCATTTTTTGATAGGGTAAATTATCTTATAGTCTATTGGAATGCTGTGGATGCAATGCATCTTGACTGCAGCAAAGCTTTTGATCAGCAAACTAGCTATAAATGGGCTAGGTGGATCCACAGTGGGTCACCGAATCATATTCACAGAGTGCTCTTCAGTGCTGCTTATCAAACAAGTGGGGCACCTCAGGGTTCAGTTCTGCACCCAGTGCTCTTCAACATTTTTATTATTCACTGATCTGGATGAGGAAATGCAGGGAACAATTGCAGATGACACAAAACAAAGACAAAAAGAGAGAGACAGAGACAAAAACTTGGTGTGAAGGCTACTACTCTGAATAACAAAGGGAAGATTCAAGCTGATCTTGGTAGGTAGGAGTGCTGGGTGGAAAGCAACAGAATGAAATTCAATAGGGAATAAATTCCAAGTCCTGCACTTTGGGAAAAAGACAAAACAAATTTTTTGTCACAAGACAAAGGATACGTGGCTCAAAGGTACTGAAAGTGAGGAAGACCTTGGAATTGTTGGAATCACAGGCTGGATATGCATCACATATGGGTTTATAAAAAGGGGAAACGATATTTAGGTTACATTAATAGAAGTATCACTTCCAAATTTCATGATATACTGATTTCTCTTTCTTCAGCCTTGGCTAGGCCTTATGTGGAGCAATGTGTCTGGTTCTGGGTACCACACATTAGAAAGATGGAAAGGGTTTAGAGGAGGGCAAAAAGGATGATCGAAGGGCTGAAAACAGAGCCCTCTGAGGAGAGTTCAAAAGAACTGGACTCCAATAGTACCTGAAAAGCTGACACAAAGAGGAAGACCAGGATCTCTTCTCCATCATCCCAGAGGGAAGGGCAGAGAATAACTGGCTCAAGTTACAGGAAGCAAGGTTCCAGCTGGCCATCAGGAAAAATTTCCAGAAAAATCTCCAAATTGTCCTAGAGCACTATGAGAGTGGAACCAATGACCTTGGGAAGTCGTGGACTCTCCTATACTAGACGCATTCAACATGCAGCTGGACAGCCATCTGAGAGGGATGGATGAATTTGGAGTCCTGCACTGAGATGGGGCTGGGCCTGAGGGCCTTCTTGTTTCTTTCCATCTCCACTAATCTATGATTGTAGAACATGCAAATTCAATAGTATATCTCCACTGTGTGCTTCAGAGACACGTCTAAATATCTTGCTTCAAGCATCAAACTTGACACACTGATTTAAAAGAAATGGCATAAAAACATGAAGCGATATACAGTACCCATCTTCCTGTAGGGCCTGGAACCACTCCTCAAGCTTTAAGATTAGTTTTCAAGCTTCATCAAATTGGACTGAGGACAGGGGTGGGGGCAGGATGCACTGCTGAACGGCCAGAAACCCACAGATGAACCAGGGAGAACCTCTGAGAATCAGGTAGTCTCTAATGCTGGGGAAAAATTGGTGAGCAAAGTGATGAGGGAAGGGGTGGATGTAACATGGACTATAAAACCAGTCTCATAGGTAGACTTTGTCCTGCACCAATGGAGAGAGAGAAGATTGAAGAGAAAGTGTTCTATTATGGACTATTCCAAATGAGCATGGAAAGAGTGCTACTGTGAGACCAACCTGCCAGGAATCAGAGAGGCTGAAAAGAAAAGACCACTTTTGCTTCACTCTCTTACAGATGGAGGGAGAGGAGGCTCACTGCCTTTCTGGAAAAGGGGAAAGAGTCCACTGCATGCACAGACAACAAGATGGGCCATGTGCTCTCAGGTCAAAACATGCCTTCAAAAAGAGAACTGGCACAGGGACACATGCAACTGGGCTTTTTCTAGAATCACACAATCTTTTGCCCAAATGCTGTATTTTGCAGTCCTCATATGCTAAATCCAAAGCAACAATTCATGAATTACATGGTTGATTGTGCAGTTGATTCAGCATGGATATTTGTGGTCAAAGAGTGAATACCTGCCATGGCTGTACTCGGAGGATGTCCAGCTGTTCTCCACCCTCCAACATCCTCCTCCTGGGTGTGGAGGAAAAAGCAGCATCCGCAGCATGGGCCACACCCTGGATGGTGCTGTAAAGTAGGTAGCCATCCTGAGACAGGATCCTGTCCACGTCCTTCTGGGACAGAACCTCCAGTTTCTCGTTCTCTCTGCATCTGGTCCAGGCTTTCACGGAACGTGCATGCTTGGAGTAGGAACACCAGAATGCTTTGCTGGAAAGCTCTTCCATAGCAGCCAAAAAGTTTTGTAGTTCAGGGTAATTCATAGTCTTTACTGAGTGGAATGGAAAGGAAACTATGCCATGGATGTGTTCGGCAGTCTGATCAAGATACTTCAGTGGCAATGTGAGTTCCCATGAATCTGTTAATATCCAGATTTTCCCTACAATGGGTTTGATCACATGTTCAACTAGAATTTGGATAGTTGTTATCGTGAATAAGAAGGAACTAGTCTCTGCATAGCTCACAAAGACATTGACTTGTCTCCATTTGAGAAATGACGCAACAGAGAATTCTGTCACATCCCTATTAAGCGCTGGGATAGTAATTGTAATAACAGCACAGATGCCATTTTGCAGGAGGACAGGCCTGAAAGCCTTTATGAAAGTCTCTCCATTCTCAGTGTCTGGAGCAACAAGGACAACCAGCATCCATCTGAAATGAAGGAGCAGTTGGGCCATCTCCTGGTAGAGGGTTCCACCTTTGGGAACTGCCCGATAGAAAAATGGGAACTGGCTTTTATTCTCCTGAGCTAGGGAAACAAAATCACAGGTGACCTATGAAAAGAAGGAAAAAATTAATATTGCATTAATTTTTCCCCATTAAATCTCAAACATTCATTCTCTATGTCAGGAATTCCATTTTCCTTCTTTTGGGTACTAAACCATTATGGGAGGTTGCATGACTCAAGGCACCACAGAAGCTCTTTCTCGTGGTTGGTCTGTTGTGTCATCCAAAGCCAAACTTGCTGTTTCAGTGTTCAATCAGTGGTTAAGAGCATGGGACCGGAACTCAGAGGATCTGGATTCTAGTTCCTGCTCAGTGGTGGAGCCAACTGGGTGACTTTGGGCCAGTCACAGACTCTCAGCCCAACCTACCTCACAGAGTTGCTGTTGTGGGGATAAGATGGAGGAGGAGATGTAAACTGCCTTGAGCCCTTTGTAGGAAAAAGGCAGGATATAAATCGAAAAATAAATAAATAAATAAATAAATAAAATCTTTAGTCTTCCAATATCCCACAGGGGATTACTCAATTGTTTCTGTGTTCAACCACGGCTGGTCCTGCCATCCAAGCCTGACAAGCACAACTCATCCCAATAGAAGGCCCAGAACCTCCCAGTAAAGAAAAGGCAACAGGGTTTCATCAGTCAGTGCTTGAGAAACAAAAGCATAGGTGATCTATTAATGGGAGGAAGAGATTAAGATTGCATTAATTTTCCCATCAAAACTCAAACATGTTTTCTCCAGATCAAGTATTCTATTCTCCTGGTGTGGGGTATAAAACCATAGGGTGGGTTACATGACACAAGAAGCTGCAGTCGTTCTTCGTCATGCTTAGTCTTCCATGTCAGCCAAAGCCAGACCTTTGTCGGTTCTGCCACCAGAGCCTGGCAAGGACAACTCATCCTGGTAGGAGGCCCAGGACAAGAAAGCTGCTTGGCATGGTGGCCATTGTCCCCCTTGCTAAGTGGATGGCCAGACAGCAGTGCTGTCAGCAGCCCTTGTCAGCTCTCAGAGGTCTCCTTTCTACTCGTGGTGCTTTATATAAAAGCACTTTCAGAGCAGCTTTCACTTCATTTTCTAATGATCTGGAGTCTGCTTGATCCTGAAAGACAGTGAGGTCTTGAGAAGCAGTGGGAGATTGCCTCCTCCCCACACAAACACTGATGCCCATAAGTTTTCTGCCTGCAAGCCTACACATGGGAACCAATCTAGGCCTGCTATTACAAAAAAATAAACAATAATAATGTACTGGAGTCCAAGGCCTTTGGTTCACAGACTTTCAGCTTTTCCTCAAATACCAAGCATTTTATGATGTTGTGCTATGAGGAATGTAGCTCCCTATCAAATCAAAGGTCACATCACACATGCTCAGACATCTGTATATGCCCATACAGACCTCTTATTTTTATGAGAAGGAGAGGCTCTCACTAAAGTTCTCAGGATTTTTTAATGATTTCTTGGGAAAGAGCCCTAAACTGTAGGTGACTTAGCCTTCAAATTCCAGCCTACCTGTGGGATTTTGTAGATGCTCAACATCAATGAAATCTGCATGGACTCCTCTGAGTTGGCCCCTTCAAGAATAGCCAGCAGGCTGGTCTCTCTCCCACATCTGTAGTTTGGCACAAATGCCTGCCCAGTAGAAAGCAGGTCTAGTACAGCCTCCAAAGTTATCCTTGGATTAAAGTAATTGTCATATATACTGTAGCTCAGTGTGATGTTGGGTAAGATGCTGGGATTCTGGTTGATGTCCTGAATGGCAAACAGGAAGGAGAGGAAGTACCAGGGCTTGGCTGAATGTTCCCTGTAGACAACATGAGTGGCATTGAAACCAAAATGTTCAGAGGCTGTCCCTCTGAGCACAGACACCTTTCCAGGGAATGAGTATTCTTGCTTAACTGTTTCTATCTTTACTCCTGCCAGCACTCAGGTGGACCCTCATCCAGAAGTCCTAGAAACAATCATGCTTTTTGGTCTTTGTTTCTCTGTAGTGGTGGGAAGGGTCCTTTACTGAAGTGCATCATACTGTGCCAGCCAGAGGGATCTTGCAATGGAATAATAATAAGCAAGGGGGAAATCAGTTTTACACCAGCACGTTTCACCAAAATGTGGGAGAGATATAGGATATGCTGAACTTCAACTTGAGGTGGAAATGCAAGAAAGCAGGTCTTCAGCAATGTTTAATTTGTCCTTGCTATGGAAATGAAGTATCATATGGTCCAATGCAGCCTTAGAAACCACATGGAAAAGCTGAGCTGATACACTTTTGGGAAGTTGCCGAATTTGGAGGCTCATGCAGCCTGGCTCTGGTATTTCCACTCCATGCCAATTCAGAAAGCAGTCCTGTGCCCGCTGAAGCCCACCACACTTTACAACAAATAGGCATCTCTCCAGTGGGAGATTAATGTCCTG
>NW_025336201.1:9246-16489 GCF_004798865.1 Varanus komodoensis | reverse complement strand
GAAGGGCACAGATCTTCTTTTAGGAGAAGACACAGTCAAAGTTGGAGTTGAGCACTTCTGCCTTTCTCTCTCATATCTCAACATTTTGCATCCACATTGAGTAGTTGAACTGCCTTTTCTTTCCTCAATTTTTATTTTGGACATATTTGAAGAAAACTTTTTTTTCTTTTGCTTTTAGCATTGCTCGGAAGCCTCAAATCATTCCTAGCTTTAGTCTACCTGACACACTCACTGCAAGCCCCTGCTACCTGCCTGTACTCTTCCCCTGCAGTCTGCCTTTTCTGAAGCTTCCTGTATGTGCCCATTTCATTTTTTGAGTCCAGTTTTCCTTTTTCATCTCTAATGATTTTCTGAAACCACTTGGGCTTCTCCTGTTCTAACCTAACCATTTCCCCCTTTGCTCAAAGTATCTACAATTGAATTTCCTTTTTTTATTAAATCCCCACCTGTCTTGGACTCCTTTTCTCATTAGAATCATCTGCCATGGAACTTTACCTATGATTGTCCTGAGTTTATTAAAATTTACTTTTCAGGGTATGTGATTGGCCACACAAAGCTTTTGCTATCTTCAGAATTCAAGCATGATATGGTCACTTTCCCACAGAGTTTCCAAGAGGGAGGCTTCCTCAAAGATCCTTCAACCCCAAGACAAGCAGCCTTGAGGCTCTAACCTTTTATTACTCACTCATGTATAAGAACTTTGGGTTGTTTCTCACCATCCCAAATTCTTCCATTTCTTTGAACTTTTCTGTACTTGTTAAACAAGAGTCTCCTTTTCAGCTTTGTATAACTACCATCTAGATCTGTTACTAATTAATCTCCCTTTCTGAAGTGCCTTGGACCTGAATTCAGAGCATACATATGCATACTTTTCTTTTGAATAGGAATAGACACAAGGAGCACCAAGGAGGCTCTCAACTCTTCAAAAGGTAAGAAATAAAACCTTTTGTCCACTCATCCTAAAACCAATGTCAAGTCACCCATTTGCACTCTGAAAAGACCCAAGTCAAGGTGGGCAATTTGGCAGGCTCCTCACCTTCCATGTTTCCTTTGCCTGAATCCAAACACCTCCAGAAATCCTTCTCTTGCTACACTAAAGTAACCACACCAACTCCCAAAACCCACCCATCTGTCCACAAAGGCTTGCTCACCCCCTGTTTCCAGCTTCCATCTGCTCCCTCTATTTTTATCTGTTTTGCTTCCTTCCAATGCAAGCTCCCTCATATCCAGCAGAAAATCACATGAGAGTGGAAACGTGCATCCTCAGCAGAGGAGAAAATGGGAGGGAGAACTGCATAAATGTAAAAGAAGCTGTAGTGAAGGAAGGAAGGAAGGCAGACAGAGGGAGGGAGGGAGGGAGGTAAAATACAGTTCCTTGGTTATAGCTTAAATAAGTGAGCTACATGAGAAAGAAATGTAATTTGTGCCTATCTGAAGAAATAGAGTCATTCAAAATGCATGAATCAATGATTAAGTAAGCGGAATATATAATTCAGTTTCTATTTGTGTGGGAAGACAGTTAAAACATATTCCTTTCTATTATATCTTTCTCATTTCCATTCCCATGCTTTTTCATGTGTGAAGGGGACTTAATGAATAACAGATAAAGTAGAATGATATTACACATGGCCCCTTAAACTAGTATTTCTGAAGTCTTAAGAACTATTAGTTTTTGTGTACTGGAAAGAGAACAGATTCCACAAATTACAATTTTGGGACAATAGAGACCCAGCCAAGTCCTTGCTGATACCACAGGTAGTACAGGGAATAATCAATTCAAGTTGCAGCAACCCAGATTCAGGCTGCACATCAGTAAAAACTCCCTCAGTGTCAGAGCAATACAACAGTGAAACCAGCTGCCTAAAGAGGTTCTGGGCTCTCCCACACTAGAAACATTTGAAAGGAAATTGGACAGCCATTTGAATGGATGATGTAACTTGGTGTTCTGCAGCAACAGTGGGTTTGACCCGATGGCCTTCATGGCTCCTTTGAACTCTACTATTCTCTACTATTCTGTCCTGCAACATATTCTGTTCAATCTATTCATCAACAAAATGAAAGAAGGGGTGACCAGTCTGCTGATACTGAAACAGGGGTAATGGCCACAATAGAGGAGCAGGTATTCCAGGCTGAGAAGTATCTGGATAGACTATTCAAGTGGGCAGGGGACAACAGGATGTTGTTCAATGTGTATAAGTGCAATGTCTTGCACTTGGGGCATAGGAAAGGGTTTCATAAGTACAGGTTAGGGATAGAGTGGCTGGCAACCAGCTCTTGTGAAAAGCATCTTGGAGTACTGGTTGATCAAAGGCTACAAATGAGTGAGAAATGTGACATGGCAGTCAAGAGGCCGAACACAACCCTTGGTTGAACAGTGAGAAACGTGACTTCTCGATCGATAGAGGAATTACTACCACTGTGTGTGACTCAGTTGTGTTGGCAACTGGAGTACTGTGTTCAGTTCTGGGCTCCACATTACAGGAACAATATAGCCAGGTTGCAATCAATGGAGTGTAGGGCCACAAGGATGGTGGTGAGGCGTAGAAATGGTAGGCATTTCATGAACAGAGACACATGGACATGGAGTGTCAGAGTATATGTCCTGGGAGGCCACTTTTGACCCATTCTGTTTCTGTGCTCTATCATTCTTTTTCTTTTCATTTTTTTTGTCCTTATTTAATCTTTTGTTGAATTTGCTATTTATACAGATCATTTTATTGTTTTCAATTGTAGATAATGTGAGCCATCCCAAGATGCCAAGGCATGTGGTGATGCCCTACAAAAGTTTTAAATAAATAAATATCCATCCATCCATCTATCTTGCTGCTGTGGTTCTGAATAGCATCATTGAAGGTTGCATTGGTAATTTTCCTTTCCCTATATTTTTGGGGAGGTACCTCAAGTTAAAACATGTAAATTACAAAAAATGTAGACTACAGACCTATCCCATGTTTCAAATCAATGATAAGTTGAACTGAAAAATGTAATGGAGGAAGATCGATACAATCCAGAGGGAGAATGAAAGATTAGGACACTTTGCTAAGGAGTGTAAATATTAAGTTGCCATCACATCCACCAGTTGAAGGTCCCAATGACACTAAATAAGTTCAGTAGCATGATCACACCCACTCAAGCACTGCATGTGGGTTTTGTACAGGCTGGCATTCCTTTGGGTGGCATAACCAAAACATGGATTTTCCTGTGTTCTGAAGCCAGACATGGTCACTAGGCACCATCAGCAGATGCAGAGAAGCAGTGATTTTTCAGCCACAAACCACAACCCAGTTTGAACTCACAAAGATCTAATGAGATGGTGTTATCACGTTGAGTGAGCACTGACAAGCAAAGAGCTGAAGTGATTTGAGGAAGGGTCTGCCATCTATCAACCCTCCCAGTACAGACTGGTTCAGGGGACTTGAAAGAATTGTATCAGCCATTACCAATTAGACTCCATCCTCAGAAACCAGCTAAAGCTGTAAAAGAGGGACCAAGAGGGTAAGAGTTTCAACTCTGCTTGCCCCAGATGGATGCAATTATTCCACTCCGTCCCTCAATTGAGGAATTCAAGGCAATGATTTCAGAATCAGACAAGTGATCGGTATGTTCAGTAGAGGTCTCTGAGAAGGAGAAGGAATACCTGCCATGGCTGAAGGCTTTGCATGTCCAGCCTGCCTGCTCCTTCCATCTGTATCCTCCTGGATTTGGAGGAAAAAGCCTCATGCAAGGCTCTGGCCACAGCCTGGATGGTGCTGTAAGTGAAGAAGCTGTCCAGGGACAGGACTCTCTCAATGTCCACCATGGGCATGGTCTCCACTTGCTCTTTCTCTCTGCATCTTTTCCACACTTTCACTGACAGTCCATGCTCTGAGTAGGAACACTTGAATACTGTTTTCATAAACTGGTTCATAGCAGCATACACATTCTCAAACCCATCATAGTTCACCCTTTTAGTTTGCAGGAGAATGAATGAGAAAAACGTATAGACATATAGCAAGCCCAAGGGAGTATAAGTCAAACTCAAGGTGAAATCACTTATTGTTGAGATGATCCAGACTTTCCCTGTATCAGGTTTCATCAAAGTTTCAACTGCCACTTCAACAATATCCATTGCATAGAACAAGGTATTGAGAGCTGCAAAATAAACTATGACATTGATTTCTACCAATGGCTTCAGTGAGCCATAAGAGAAATTTACACTATTTGATTTCATTTCTGAGATGCTGTGTGAAAAAATTATGCAAATATCATTCCTGAGGAGCTCAGGTTTCAAGCTTCTCATGAACTTCTCTCCATTCTCAGTGTCCAGAGAAAAGAGACCAACCATCATCCACCTGTAATGCAGCAGCAGTTTGACTATCCCTGGGTACTCGATGTCTTCTTTGGGGAGCATCCAATAGAAAAAAGGAGACTGAGTTTTGTTGCTCAGAACCTGAGAATCCAAAGCATATGTAGCCTGGAAGGGAAAGGACAAGAATGAAGGGCTGCTTCTTTTCAGAGACATGAGATTATGCCACTTAAACATTAATTCTCTCTGTGAAACATAAACTAATGAAAATAATGCAAAATGCATGCTCTTTACAAAACTAGCAGTTTCAGAAAAAGGAACACCCCATTCTTAAAATGCAAATAAAAACAAGTTAACAATTGAAATAACTTTGACATAAGAAGGTCTTCAACTGGCACTGAAAAGAGGATTCAGGGGGTGCCGGATGAACATTTCTGGTGATCTCATTTCAAAGTTGGGTTGGCACGACCAAAGCAGCCCTTCTTCTTGTTGTCCCCTTCCTTATTTCCTGCTGTGGGGGCTCCCTCAGAAAGTGTTCAGATGCAGATCTGAGCTGTCGGGTAGGTTTGTACAGGAAGTGGATCAAACATTAAGGTTCCACATCAAGCATCACAAGCAGACAGAACTAAAAAATGAGTGCCGTGAATAGCCTGCAATGTTGACATGGAAATATAGAAACAAGGGTGAGTCAGAAGGGGGCTCCCAGTCCATCTGGTCTGACCCCTGGCTCCAGCTGGCTCTGCTCATGACATGATACCATGTTGACCATTTCCTAAGTTTCTATCCTTCATACAAAGTTGGCAATGCTTCATCCCATTTTTCTGGCACTGGGGGCATAGCTGATTCCTACAGCCTGCCTAGCACAGTTGACCTAACCCCCAGTTACCCTGTTCCATCACATGAGGTCTGGGGAAGATTTAAACCATTTTTATCCATTGATAATTTTTTTGGAGGGGGAACATGCTTTGAGATGCTATGGAAAACTCTTGATTCATTGGTTTCATTTCATTTTCATGCTGTCAAATACCTGAGGCTCTCTATGCCGTAATCAAAATTAAAACTTACACACAGAAATAGAGAGGGAGAGAGAAATTAATGTCAGAAATTAAAAACCACAAGAGAAACCTCAACTGAGTTACCATGGAATAGTACTAGCAGTACAGAATATAAGCAATATAAAAAATAATGCTAAATTTAAAATGTTAGGAAAATATAAAGGTCTTCACTTGGCACTGAAAATAATCCCAGGTAGATGCCAGGTGCGCTTCTTAGGGGAGCTCATTTCATTGCCAGCGTGCCACAACTGAAAAGGTGCGCCTTAAAAAGCTACCTGCCTTACTTCCTCTGGAAGTGGCTTGCAGAGAGCAACTTGCAACCATGAGCTTGAGGTCTGGTTGGTGTGTGTGGAGTGAGACAATCCTTCAGATAACTTGGCCCCACATCATTTAGAGCTCTGGATGTCAGGACTAGCAGTTGGAATCAGGCCTGTCCTTCAACCAATATCCAGTGCAGCTGGAAGAGGCCTGGCCTAATATGTTCTCTTGAGTTGGTCTCATTCGTTCATTCATTCATTCATTCATTAAATTTGTATGCCATCCAATTGCTTGCTTCTCTTGTGGCTTACAATGTAAGTAAATTGACAACCCACTCTGGCTGCAAGTTAACAAAATACAACAATAACATACAGTATTAAAACATATTAAAATATTGATTAAATAAAAAGGTCTTAACCTGACACTGAGAAACATATAATGATGGTGCCAGGTGGACCTCTCTGGGGAGCGCATTCCATAGTTGGGGTTCCACCACAGAGATGGCCCTGCTCCAGGTACTCTGTCTCCTAATGTCTTTCAAAGAGGGTTCCTGGAGGAGGGCCTCTGCTGCCGATCTTAGGGGGTGGGAGGGCATGTAGAAAAAAGGTGTTCCTCTAGGTTTCCTTTTCCCAAGCTGTTCAGGATAACCAGCACCTTGAATTGAGCCCAGACTTTGATGGGAAGCCAATGGAGCTGATAGAGGACTGGGGTTATATGAGCATAACGCCCAGTCCCTGACAGCATCCTGGAAGCTCTGTTTTGCACCATCTGAAGTAACCATTAACAACCTTGCCACCCTGCTTTGGATCACTCAAAGTTTTCAGATCATCTTCAAAGGAAGCCTCATGTACAGTGTACTGCAGTAGACTTGCAGAAGCTCCTTGTCTACATCCTAAGGCTGCAGAATCTGAAACTCATGCAACAAAGCTGGTCCAAACAGTGTTCTGGATGTGTCTGCCTGTGGAACAGGGATCATCATCGTCTCCAACTTAAGATGTATCCAAGCTACTTTACCTTCAAAGTGTCATGCAACTTCAGCACGGTGATCTACTGAGGACTCCAAAGCTTCTTTTTCTCACCAAGAACAGAGCAGGCAACAGGACAATCAAAAAAGCTCCACTGGATGACACAGGGAAGATGCAATGCTGGTGGAAAAGAACTGCCACTTTGCCACCCTCTCCACCATGCAGCAGGCTCAGTAATGAGCTCTGACCTATGTCCAGTCACACTCAGCATGAGATTTCCTTCAGCTTTGGTCTAGTTGGCTCCCCTCTTGCTGCATGTCCTCAGCTCAGCTGCGCCCCACAGGGCTGGCTGGAACTGCTCAGGGGAAGTGGATGCTTTGAGGCAATCATGGCAGCCACCCAAACCATCTCTGCACCCCAAGAATGACCTGGGCTTTGAGAGGAGCACCAGCAGTAGCAGCTGTATCCCCCTGAAGAGCCCTGTGGAAACCCCCAGGACCTGTTAGCCGCTGTGGACAGACTATTTCAAAAGGTCCCCCACCCTTGAAGAGGGGGAAGGAGCTCATTTCAAAGGGGTATGGAATGGGCCTCCATGGGAGCTGGTTGAGGCCCCATCGGTAAGGTTATTCAAGGATAAGTTGGACATGAATATGGTAGGCATGCCATTTATGGAGAAGGCT
>NW_025336201.1:5198-7698 GCF_004798865.1 Varanus komodoensis | reverse complement strand
GCTTTCTGGTTCCAGAACTTCCCACATACTAGCACAGATTCCATCTCAAAGCTAGAAGGTGAATTGCATGTTCCTTCCTCATTGCTGAAGGGGAGATTTTCGAGTGGAGCAGGAATGCTTCACTTTAGCATCAATACATGTTCACCATTTGGAAACAAATACAGCACAGTTGTGAATTCCACTGCTGGAATTCAGTGTGTGGAAGCATTCAACCAGGAATGGGTATTGTTGTCAAAATATGGCAGGAATATGAAGGATGGGCCCCTTCATGTATCACTGTCTTGCTGTGGTGAAGGGACATATGTAGCATAATGAAGCTATGAGTTTTGCCATGCATGGGCACCCAAGACAGACTGGTCATAGCAGGGAGCCCTGACATAAGGTGATCCACTGGAAAAGGACATGCCTACCCACTCCAGTATCCTTGCCATGAAATCCTCATGAACAGTTTCAAAACTTTAAAAGATATGATGCCAGAAGATGATCCCCTCAGTGTGGAAAGTGTCCAATTTGCTACTGGGGAAGAGCAGAGGGCTAGCAGAAGTAGCACCTGACAGATTGAAGGGACTGGGTCAAAGCTGAGAGGACACTCATTCATGAATATAACTGGTGGTGAAAGAAAAGTGGGATGCTGTAAACAACAATACTGCATAGAAACTGCATAGGATGAAAGCTCTATGAATCAAGGTAAGCAGGATGTGGTCAAACATGAGAAGGAAAGATGCAACATCGACATCTTGGGAATCAGTGAACTAACATGGACAGGACTGGGTGAATTCAATTCAGATGACCATCATATATACTAGTGTGGGCAGGAAATCCTCAGAGGAATTGGAGTAGCCATCATAGTCAATAAGAGCATAAGAGAAAGCAGTACTGGGATACAGTCTCCAAAATGAAAGAATGATCGAATCCAAGGCAAACCATTCACCATCATAGCAGTGCACTGATGCCAAAGGAGCTGACCAGTTCTTTGAGGACCTAAAACACCATAGAGAAATAACACCAAAAATGATGTCATTATCATCTTGGAGGATTGAAATGTGAAATTAGGAAGTCAAAAGATAACTGGAATAACAGGGAAGATGGAGACGTTCTATCAAGACAATAAAAACTAGACCAGGAGCTGTCTGTGGCTCAGATCATGAGCTTCTTGTTGCAAAATTTAGGCTTAAATTGAAGAACGGAGGGAAAAGCGCTAGGCCACTCAGGTATGACCTAAATCATATTCCTGATGAATATACAGTAGAGGTGACCAATAGATTTAAGGAATTAGATCTGATAGGCAGAGTGGCTGAAGAACTATGGGTGGAGGTTCGCAGCAGTTTACAGCTGACAGCAACTAAAACCATCCCAAAGGGGGGAAAAAAAAAGCAAGATAGCAACATGGCTGTCCAAGAAAGCTTCACAAATAGCTGAAGAAAGAAGGGAAGTGAAAGGAAAGGGAGAAAGAGAAAGATACACCCAATTGAAAGCAGAATGCCAGAGAATAGCTATAAGAGTTAAGAATTCCTTCTTCAATGATCATTGTAAATAAAGAGAGAAGAACAATAGACTGGGAAAGTCTAGAGATTTCTTCAAGAAAATTGAAGAGATGAAGGGAACGTTTCATGCAAAGATGGGTATGATAAAGGACAAAATGTTAGGTACCTAACAAAGGAAGAGGGGATTAAGAAGAGGTGGCAAGATTATCCAGAAGAATTATACAAGAAACTTCTTAATGTCCCTGATAACCACGATCATGTGGTCGCTGTCCTTCAGCAAGACATATTTGAGTGAGAAATCAAATGGGCTTGAGGAAGATTCCCAGAGGTGTTGTGGGTGGCATATATTTTTTTTCAATAAATAAATAATAATTAGCAACAAAGCTAGTGCAGGGGACAATATTCCATTTGAGCTACTAAAAACTGAAAAAGATGATGCAATACAAGTGCTACAATCAATACGCCAGCAAATTTGGAAAACTCAACAATGTCAAAAATGTACAAAATATATAATTGTGCTTATTACACACACTTGCAAAGTTATACTCAATATCTTGCAAGCTAGGCATCAGCTTAAAACTACCAGAAGTACAAGAAGGGTTTTGAAGAAGCAGAGGAACTAGAGATCAAATTGCCATCGCACGCAGGATGTTGGAGAAAGCTAGAGTGTTTCAGAAAAACATCTACTTTTTCATCCTTCACTATGCTAAAGCCTTTTATTCTGTGGATCACAACCAATTCTGGCAAGTTCTTAAAGAGATGGGAGTACCAGACCATCTTATTTGTCTTTTAGGAAACCCATGTGTGGGTCAAGAGACAACAGTGAGAACTGGACATGGAAATACTGATTGGTTCAAAATTGGGAACAGAGTAGGGAAAGGCTGTATATAATGCCCCTGCCTATGCACTTATATGCAGAGTACAACATGCAAAAGGTCAGGCTAGATGAATGACAAGTTCGAACTAAGATTACCAGGAAATATATCAACAACTGCAGATATGCAGACGATACCACT
>NW_025336201.1:1990-5070 GCF_004798865.1 Varanus komodoensis | reverse complement strand
AAATTGATGAAGGAGAAATGGAGGTAGTGACAGATTTTATTTTCTTGGGTTCCAAAATCATTGCAAATGGTGACTGAAGCCAAGAAATCAAGCTTGCTCATTGGAAGGAAAGATATGGAAAATCTAAAAAGCATTCCAAAAGTGGGGACGTCACACTGCTGACAAAAGTTCATGTAATTAAAGCCATGGTTTTCCCAATTATAATCTTCGGCTGTGAGGGTTGGACCATAAAGAAAAGCAAGCAGCGAAGAATGGAGGTCTTTGAATTGTGGTGCTGGATAAGACTCCTTAGAGTGCGTTGGACTGCAGAGAAATCAAATCAGTCAATGCTAAGGGAAATCAACACCAACTCTTCTTTTGGAGGTCACATACTGAAGATGAAACTCAAATACTTTGGCCACCTAACCAGAAGGAAGGACTCACTGGAGAAGCCTTTGAGGATGGAAAGTATTGAAGGCAAAGGAGAAGGGGGAGGCAGAGGTTGAGGTGGCTAGATGAGGACACTGGGTGATGGGTGTGGGCTTAGGTGGATTCTGTGTGATGGTGGAGGACAGGACAGTCTGGAGAAATATTGTCCATGAGATGATGAGACATTGGACATGATTAGCAACTATATAAACAGCCATCTCAAGGACTTACCCACGCAGTCCATTAGAGGCAGGCCTCCTGAATGTATGTGGTCGCATGGGGCAGGGTGTTGCAGAGATGGCTGCACTCAGGCTGTAGTGGTCTGGCCTGTAGTAATTCCCAGGTTGAAGTTCACCTCTGTCCCACCTCCAGGGACAACTGGCCTTGAGCATCCCGCAGAATATCCCGTGAAGCTGCTTCACCAGCGGTGGCAGCAGAAGCAGCAGCAGCAGCATTTGAGCTCTGCAGTCGCAGTTCCTGTCTTGTTTCTCAATCAACAAGATGATTGATGAGAAGAAACCAGAGACTTTTCCAGAGTGAGGCTGCACTGACTCCCCATACAGACACAGAGCCTGCAGCCACAGCTTTCCTTGGGGAAGAGCAAAGGAGACCTGTGAATAAAGACCTCCTTTCTTGTTCTTCCCAGCTCTCACTGCAAGATGAGGCATTTATGTGCCAAGACAGCAGTTCATGTGACTCCTGAATCAGATGGTCACCACACTGGTCTCAGAGTTGGTATTTCGTGGGAGGGGTCCCTTGAGCTCAAGCAAGGGCATCCATTAAGCCTTACGATTTTTGTAATGATATTGTGAGAAGGTTGGAAAACCTCAGCATAATACTTAACGCACTCTCAATGCCATGGGGATGTTGACAGCTGGAGTGAAACCAGCTCTTTGGAACTCCCTGATGCTGCTCCTTTCTAGGAACTGAGCGACTCTTGCAGGGATGACCAAAAGCATCATATCTTAGCTGATCTCTTCTCAGCATTGCCTCTATTGACTTACAGAATCTCTTCTTTAGGGAGAGAATTTGTCCTTGTAATGCACACTCTTCTTCATTTGGCCATTTCTCACTTTTGGGAAGCTCACTGTAGTCCCGTGCAGATCCAGCTCACGGCATCTATTCTTCCTTCCACTTTCACAGGCCAGAAAAGTACTCTCTTTCTCTCCAAGTCTGAGCTCCAGGGATAGTGCAGGTTATGATTCTTCCAAAATCTTGCAGCATCTCCTCATAAAACCCTGTCTGGAACATGCAAATTACACCAATTTTAGGCCCACAAAAACATCCTCTACATGGGCACGGTTCTTCAGCAGGTGGTGGCCAACCAGTTCTAGGCTCTAGGCACTTTTGGAAGAGACTGAATTATTGGATGCATTTTCATTTGGGTTTCAGGCCTGCTTTTGGCATGGAGAAAGCTTCAGCCACCCTGTGCCAGGAGAGAGACCGGAATGTGACCCTGAAGTTTTTTCTAGATCTTTCAGCAGCTTTCAATGCCATTAACCTGGGTATCCTTCTGGGGAGAGGGTTTGACTGGGGTCTGAGGACACTTCATTGCAGTGGATCTGCTCCTACTTGCATGCTGGTGGTCAGAAGGTGGTGTATGGGGATATTGCTCTGCCCCTTTTTCCTCCACATGGGGTCGTGCATGGGTCAGTCTTGTCCCCCCCCCCCAGTTATTTGGCATCTACATGAAACTTCAGAGTTCTCATCCATATGCTGAGGATTTGTGGCTCTCTCTCTCCTTTTCATCCTCAGCAGGTGAGACTGTACATGTGCTGAACTGGTTCTTGGCTATTTCACAGGATGGGACAAGGGCCAGCGCATTGGCACCAGTGCTGAGCAGCAAGGGAACCCTGAGCTCCCAGGTGCCAATTTGCGGTGGCTGGAGAGAAGGCTACATCCAGCACACCACAGTGGCTTCCCCTGGAATGCTTCCTCTTGAATGCAGGGCAGCCTGGTAGCACTGCTGAGGAGTTCTATCTGTGGGTGAGGCCCTGGTGCAAAGGATGGTAGGCAGTGCATGGAATTCCTCAGCCCTCCTGTTTCACACATGCTACTAGGATATTTCCTGCAGGGTTGCATTATGGCCTCAAGAACCGTTTTCAGCACCATGCTTCTCACCTCTTCTCAGTCCTCCCCTGGGAATTCCATGCTGAGAGATGTGGAGCCCACCACTGTGTGACAAGCCCTGGGTTCCCAAAGTAGGATTTGAGTTCATCTCCAGGAGTTTTCATATCATGTCATTTCTCTTCTTCCCCTCAGTCAAGACTCCTTGTGTGGTCTACAACAACACTAGTCAGATACTCCTTGGTTCATATGTAGGATGATGTTTTTGTTTGTTTAAAACATTTATATCCCATCCTACATGAGAAAAACATCCCAGGACATCTTAAAAATTTTAACAATTAATAACAACTACAGATAATAACAAAAATTATATCAATTAATACCAGCAGCAAATAAACCACCATAAACAATAAAAAAATAATTTCAACTAAATTCCAAATCAAACTCAGAAACAAAAGGGGAAAAAAGACTGTGGATGTTAAAACCAATTAAAATTTCTAATTCTTAAAATAATGGGTGAATAGAGATATTTTCTCCTGGCTCTGGAAAGAATATAAAGTCGGCACCAGGCAAACCATTCTGGGGAACACATTCCTCAATCTGTG
>NW_025336201.1:0-1775 GCF_004798865.1 Varanus komodoensis | reverse complement strand
CAGTCCCCGTCTGCAATCTGGCAGCTCAGTTTTGAACCAATTGAAGTATTCAAACCTTCTTCAAGGTTACCAGAGCAAGTGTCACTGTTGCTAGGCAGCGCTCGTCCAGGTAAGGAGGTAGCTGATGGATCAGCCGAAGCTGAAATAAAGCACTCCTCACCACCACCACCTGGGCCTCTGGGTCAAGGAACAGTCCAAAGTAGTGGACCCTGTCATTTAGAGGGAGTGCAACCCTGTCCAAGACAGGGCCAAAATAACATACCTGAAAACCTGAACTGCCCACCAAAAGGGCTCTGTCTTATCTGGAATGAGTCTCAGGTTATTGGCCCTCATCCAGCATATTACTGTGGCCAGGCGCTGGTTCAGGGCAGCAGCTGCTTCACCTGGATTAGATGTAAATGAGAGGTGGTGCTAGGTTTCATAAGCATACTGATGGCTCTGCAGGCCAAACCTCCTGATGTCCTCTCCCAGTGGTTTCATGCAGATGTTTAAGAGCATGGGGGACAAAATAGAGCCCTGTGGTACTCCATGGCAAAGCTACCATGGCACAGAGCTATAGTCCCCCAGCACCACCTTCTGGAATCAACCAGCCAGGTAGAATTGGAACCAATGACATGCATAGCCACCTGTTGCAACACCTATCCCAAAAGTGGGAGATTGGCCACCAGTCTATAATTGGCGACCACCTCTGGGTCAAGAGACACCTTCTTCAGGATAGGTCTGATCACCACCTCATTTCAAGGGGCAGGGACCCGACCCTCCCTCAGCAAGGTATTGACGACTTCCTGGACCCAGGTACCAATCTCATATCTGGTGCTGGAAAGCAGCCATGAAGGGCAAAGGTCAAGTAAACCGGTGGTAGGGCATACAAGCCCAAGCACCATGTCCACATCCTCAGGCCGAAGAAACTGAAACTCATTCAACAAAGATGGACAAGCAGGAGCTCTGGACACCTCCTATTCACTTCACTTCACTTCACTTCACTTCACCTCACTTCACTTCACCTCACTTCACTTCACTTCACTTCACTTCACTTCTTCCAGGCATCCCAGCCTCCTTGTTTGGTTTCCAGCAAAGCTAGTCTGGTACTCCTTGCTTTCCTACATAAGATGATGGTTCCAAGGAGCTGCCTCTGCTGCTGCATTTCCTTTCCAGGAGGATGCAAATGTCTTCTGAGAGTGGCTCCACTCAAGGTTGCTTTTCGGTCTCCTCTCCTCCTTCCTGGGTTGCATTTCCTGGCAGAGGAATCAAAGCAAGGAACTAACCTGAGATAAATATTTGAGCATTGAATGGGAGCCTCATGTACCCAACCTCAGTCAGGTATTGCAAGCATCACACTTGATAGTCCCTGTTTCACACTGTGGTCAACCCTACATGCTCCAGGGAGCTTCTTAACCCTTGGAACAAAAATCCTTGACTTCTGGGTTAGATGCAAGGGCAGTTCCAGAGAGGAGATGCCTCTGGGGTGCTGGAGCTGTGTACAGGAGCTGAGCCTGGCCTGGAGATCAGGCTGAGTCAGAGTGGAACTCTGCAGAGTCCCTCCCGCCACTTCACCTTTCTCACTACAATTCTAGTAGAACAAAGAGAATTAGGCAAACATGTCCAGTGGACAATAACACAGCAGGTGCTGAAGTTCAATGAAAGGAAGTGTTCTCAAATGTTCATATAAATGTTTGAAGAGACTTTGAAATGAATTATAAAAAATTCAGGTGGTTGGATAGATGGGCCATGTTGCTTTGTTTCTTCAGGAGCAGGTGCATGTTGGTTGTGCCATT
>NW_025336200.1:16888-21350 GCF_004798865.1 Varanus komodoensis | reverse complement strand
CCTTAATTTGCTCACCTTTGGTTTCAATGTCAGCTTGCCACAAGATGATTCAACTCAATAGCAGTGAGGAACTGCAGGAGGGATGGACAACCTTGGCCTATCGGGGCCAAGTCTCTTGATGTGCTACCCAAGATGCTGGCATCTCACATTAAAGCTGGATTTCATATTTTGGGACAACCTGTCCATTTTGCCATCACTGCTTTCTTGCTACAGAAGCAGTTGGGCAGGATGGGGGTGCTCTCAAAGTCATGGGGCTGCATGTAGCATGTTCATATGGCATCTAAATATGGAGGACTCTCTCGCACTTTCCCATAGGAGGAAAGATGCACAGCGATTTCACTTCTGACCAATCATGTGATCATCTTCCTTTTAAAAAGCAAAGGAATGTTCCTTTGAGGGACGTTTGCAAATTCTTGGAGATATGTGTGTGTGTGTGTGTGTGTGTGTGTGTGTGTGTGGAGTGGCAATACAGTTGTACAGCTTCTGTGTTCCAAGTAGCTGATAAACATGTCAAAAAAGGGAGCACATTGAATTGTGATTTGAGGAGAATTTAAGCAAGGTTGCATAGGAGTAGTTTCCCAACCCAGAAGGAAATAGCTCGATGAAGCTATTTATATGGAATGTCAAACTCCATTTTTTTACACCATTTCTTTACTCCATTTACAAGCAAGTGGGAAGCACACATGGAGTTTCTCACCAAGACACCATCATCTACTTTCCACCTTACTAAAGAATCACAGAACACATTTATGGAAAAGGAGCTCCTGGAGAGCTTGGCAACTTAAAAAGAGATTGCAGAACTGGAAGTATGCTGATAAGTAATTCTCATGAATCTTATTCTCCCCCTCCCCTGATGACTTAGACACAGCCTCTATATGCATGCAGTGAGAGCTGCAATCCTGGTTCTAGGAAGAAGGTCAAGGAAGGGGAGCCTTTTTGCTGCTATGATTGCATCCCGTGTCCCAAAGGCAAGAATTCAGGCAAGAAGGGTAGGCATTAAAATGTACATCTACTCCAAATATCATTGCTAAACTCAAACATATGGGATATAAAAGATCTTTCTTCAGAGCTTGAAGTGTGATTAAATAGGACCAGGTGGGACCGGCTGGAAGACGTTGAATAGTGGTGGAGGAGATAGAGCTGTGAGAGCACCTGTGTGATTGTTTGCCCCCGTTCTTTCAAAAGACCCACCTGCAGTGGCTGATCCTTGACTATTGAACCATACACATTTGGAGTCTACCCTTAGGCTGAAAGATCATAACACATGATGAATAATGAAAGGACTCAGGTCACTCAGTACATCTCTGTGAACACATCCCTATTATCATATCAAAGAAGCAGGATCCTTCTTTAGTATTGCAACTGCCAAACTACCCTTAAATGATGGCCAGCCTGTTTCTGTGCAGGTTTATTCAGAAGCAAATCTCTTTTAGCTGAGTAAGGCTTGTTTTAAACTTAAGATTATCTATGAAAGAGGACACAAACCTGTTCATTGTATAGAGCATGCTCTACCTGCTTTTGTCTGCAAAAGCAATTAGGTGTTCTCAGGCTTCAGGCCACAAAACAAATAGATGCTTTGGACATGTGTACAAAGGCCCATACTATTGTGCGCTCCATCTTGTCTTCTTTCTCAGACTTACCATGGCTAGGCAAGGGTGAGTTTTTTTCCTCTTCATTTTCGATAACCAGTTCCTAAGGGTTGCAGCAGTGGAGCTGTTGGGCTCTGTGTCCCCACTGCCCAAAAAGAGGCTCCCCAGAAGACATGCCAGGGTGGAGCTTCAAGGCACCTTTCAGGTTGCTGGGCCTTCTTCATAGCAGAAGGCAGGGAGGGCCCACAGAATGGTGCATGAAGTGATAGGCTTAATATCCTATCATAGTTTAGGCGATTCAGCAGGTGAGCTGCAGTGGGGAATCTGCCAGAAGTTGGACCATTCAATTATTGCAATCTGGGCCTGTGTCATGGAAAATGTAGCCAAGAAAAGTCATGCACTGTTTTATCCAAATAGGACAATTCAGCATTATCACAGCTTCCTACACATGAATGCCATTTGATCCTGCAGACGATAAATTGAAATGGGTGAAAATATCCCTGGGCTGATGGCACCAAGTAATTACCTGGTAAAATTCTGAAATTCTGAAATGACTGTGCATTCAGCCAAGTTCATGCTGAACTTGGGATCCCACCAACCCTGTCCTATGAAAGACTTACAATATTTCATGGCTTAACACCAGGCCAATACTAGATCATTCTCTTCATGCTGGAAACAGCAATGGAACTTGGCTCATGCAGATTGAAGAGAATTTCTTTTGAATTGGTCTGAAATAGGATATGAGTGATTTCGTTATTTTCAGAGTAAAAATACTTGAGATTTAACAAATGTGGGGGTAAAGAATTAATGGATTCTCTACTTTGAATAGAAAACAATTCCCCTAAGAAGTTGATATGGCTTATTGATGAGAACTTTAGCATGAATGAGAGCATTTATATACTTAGGTTTCCTCAGATTCGCATTACTGTTATTCTATGCTATGGTTTCTTCCTTGCATTGGGTCTCCTGATGATCTAGCATTATATGAGGTGCATCCTCATACTGGCTGGTGGGATACTTGTGCACGCACTCATGCTGAATTTTGTCTCTTTGACTCATCGGCTGTGCCTGCACCGTGACACATACAGCTGGCACCTCCTTTCCTGCAGTCTGCTGTTGCACACACAATACTGACTCATGTTTGTTCCACTCCAGTTGCAACTCATCATTTACAGAGGACATATTTTGTTCTTGCTGTTGTGCCGGCACTCTCACTTCAGGATCCTCTCTTCCTGTATCGCAGTGTGGTTGAACAGTTACGATTACACCTGCCTTATCTCTTTTTTCATGAATAACCACGCAAGGCTGCCTCTCAATGCCCAGTTCCATCTGGGTCCACACTGCCCCATGAGAGGTCGGCATTACTTCGAGCCGTTGTGCACTCCCCTCCGTCACTAGTTGGCATTCAGAGAGCTCCTTCAAAAACTTCTCTTTCTTTGCTTCACACCAGCATTTGCTCTTCCAAAATTGGTGCCATCTTCCAAAATCCCTTCCTTTTTCTGATGGTAGCAGTGCTAAGATTTTGCTGTTACACCAATGACTTTACCCTTTTCCATCTTAGCCTCCAGTTCAGCCCTGCTGTTTTGCATCTTCTTCCCCAAATGTTACATCATTGTGCTGAGATCTGAGTTGAACAAGAAGGAATATCTAATAAGGAGGAGAACTTGACAAATTTACCTGTCTGCTCATTTTGCTATTCATCTGTGTGTCTTTGTTTTGTGCTTTGCCCTGCCTTGCCTTGCCTTGCTTTGTTTTCTTTGCTATCAGACAGATTAATGTGCACCATCTGTCTTTTAAGATTTCATCTTGTTTTCCAGTTGCTTCTTTAGACACAACTTCATTGAAATAAGTTCTCTGCTTGCTTTTCGAATCTCATGCAGGTGGACACAGTATATTCATTTCTTGGAGGGGCTCCTTTGAGGAAGGCCAGTTGCTGCTCTACTCACATGGGCTTTGAGAAAAGCTGTTTGCTTTTCAGAAAGCAAAACAAAAAACCAGGGCATAATATATTCCCTTAAGCACCTTCTATGCAAGTTGTGGGATGTGAGCAGTTTGGGATGTGAGCAGTTTGAAGTCATCTAACATTTCATCCTATGCCATTTTGCTCAGGAGGAGGACATGGGAGTATTTTGCCATTTTTTTCCTGAAAGGTTTTTTTATGCCAAGCTCAAGATGAGCATCTGCAGCATTTCAAGTCCAACAGGCCTTTGGCCACCCCACAGACCCTTTGGGAGTTCTTCCCCGGAGATCCCAAGTCACCCCTCTTCTTCCTCTTCCCTGCAAACTCTCCAGCTATACTTCCTGCTACCCCTCAGGTCTAGTAAAAGAGTATCTAGCAATCCAATTAGAAGAACAGCTGCCAATTCAAATGCTACATAGATGAGTAAAAGGTGATTATCCTATAAATGATCATTTTAAAGACACGTTGGATATAACCATTAATTATAAGTTATTGGCAATATGCAGTGGAATAACAGTTTGATATGTTGAATAATTTCTGAAGATATTTGGAGACCATTTAATGAAACATTCTCATATATGGAGAGGGGTGTGAGCCATCACCAGATTCAATGCAGTTCAGGAATGGGAGTTGGAGAGGAGCAATTTGGATGATTAAATTATTTCCCGCTAGGTAGCATGTATTTCTTGGTCCTGCTGGAGGTAGCACTGTTATTTTTGTATTCTTTTAATATGTTTATCATCAATATATTATTTGTATTCTTTTATATTTGTGCACTTCTGGGTTTTGCTTTTGTTACAATAAAATTCAGTTAAATGGAAAAAAGACAGAATATTGGAGGGAAGGCTTGGAGTTACGGTTATGGTTTGTGTGCTGCAGATTGGGGGAGGGATGATAGAGATTTACTTAATCT
>NW_025336200.1:6733-16788 GCF_004798865.1 Varanus komodoensis | reverse complement strand
AAGAAGATGCAAACCAGCAGGCCAGAACTGGAGGCTAAGATGGAAAATATCTCCACAGTCACGAGGTATTTTCCTTTGGTGCTCAGGTAGGAAGGCACAAAGGACAGCCAGACACTGCAAAAGACCAACATGCTGAAAGTGATGAACTTGGCCTCATTGAAAGAGTCTGGCAGCTTCCTGGCAAGAAAGGCCACGATGAAGCTGACCATTGCCAGGAAGCCCAGATAGCCCAGGACACAGTAAAACATCATCACGGACCCCTCATTACATTCCAGAAAGATTTCTTCAGTCACTGAATGCATGTCAATATCTGGAAAAGGAGGAGAAGATGCCAACCAGGCAAGACAGATGGCTGCCTGAATAAGGCAGAAGGAAAGAAGAAGAGTGTTGGCCAGTCTCTTCCCCATCCACATCCTCATTGTGGATCCTGGTTTGGTGGCTCTGAAGGCCAAAACCACCATGACCGTCTTTGTGAGCACACAAGAAACAACCACTGAGAAAATGATGCCAAAAGCAGTTTGTCGCAGGAGGCATGTCAGCTGGTGTGGCTGGCCGATGAAGAGCAGTGCACAAAGGAAGCAGAGCAGGAGGAAGACGAGGAGAGTGTAGGTGAGGTGCCGGTTGTTGGCTTTCACGATGGGTGTCTCGTGATGCTTCAGAAAGGTTCCTAGCACCAGAGCCGTGATCAAGCAGAAGAGAATAATGAAAGTGGTTAAAATGACACCCAAAGGTTCTTCATAGGAGAAGAAGTTAACAGACTTGGGAATACAGAAATCCTGGTGCTTGCTCGGGTACTTTTGATCTTCACATGAATAACAGTATGACATATCTGAGGAAAAATGAATGTATACAACTGAGGAAAAAGGAATGCAGGTCCCACCAAGCCACATCAACTCCTCAGCTTAATTGTTTTCTAGTCAAATTAGAGAATCCATTAATTTCATTGCATCCACACTTGTAAAATCCCAAGTATTGCACTCACAGAACTTGAAGAAATCACCCATATCCATTACAGACCAATTCAAAAGAAATTCTCACCCATCTGCATATGCCAAATTCCTTAGCTGTTTCCAGCATGAATGTGACTGGGCTGTAACAGCAGCTATATAAAGCTGTTGAAGATGAGGAGCCATTCATGGGATAGGGTCTCTGGGAACCATAATTCAGCACTTACTTGACAGAATACGCAGTGATTTGAGGACATTATGAGCTAAACACTCAGTGCCATCAGTCCCACTGGATGGAGATGTTCACCCATTTGGGTTTGCATCTGCAGTGTCAAATGATATGCATGTGTAGGAAGCAGTGATAACACTGAATCTGTTTATCTGGGTAAAATTATTTTCCTTGGCTACAGTTCCATAGCTGAGGTCCAGATTGCAGTAATTGATCATTCCAAGTTCTGGTTGATTCCCCACTGCAGCTCACCTGCTGGCTTACCAAGTCTATGAGGGGATAATAAGCTCCTGACCACATGTACCATTTTGTGGGCCCTTCCTGCCATCTGCTCTAACCATGTCCCACCAGCCTTGAGGGAGAAAGGTGCCATGAAGCTCCATCCAAGGGTTCCTCATGGGGAGCCCAGTTTGGGCAGTGGCAACAGGGAGAGTTCTGCTCCTGCCAAAAAGAATCCAGCTCAGCACACCCACTGCTACAACACTTGGGGAGCAGTTGTGAAAAATGTAGAGGAACAAAACTCTGATACTTTCCTAGCCATGGCAATTCTGAGAATTGCCTAAGGAGGCAATATGAAACCCTAAATATTATGGGGCTTTGTATGCATATCTGAAGCATCCATTACACTTGAAGTCATTAACTTTGGGGACCCAACCGGTTTCACTGATGAAAGCAGGCAGAGAATGGTTATTCTCTACTCATGAGTCACGAACCTTTCACATCAATGGAAGAATCTCTGCAGTGTTCAAGGGCAAGCTGTGATAGCTTATGTTTCAATAGTCAGGGATCAGCAACCTGTTCTGAATATTTAGAATCCATGGATCTATGCAACAAGCAGGGTCTTTGGGCTCTTGGCCACTATCAGACATTTTCTCGACTTGAGAGCAAGCCTTGTTGAACTGAATGGCATTTATTTCTGAATACACCTGCACAGAAACAGGCTGGACTTCATTTAAGGGATGTAGGTGGTTGCAGAACTTAAGCTAGATCTTGCTTGGAAAACATAAACATGGGATGATATGACAGCAGAGATCTACTGATGGGTCCCTTCTATATTCATTCCTCATGAGTGATGAACTTTCAGCATCAACAGAAGAATCTCTGCAGTGTTGAAGGAAGACTCCAAAGGCATATGTTTTAATAGTCAAGGTGCAGCCACTCATCCTGAGAATTGAGAATCCACTGTGGTTGGGTCATTTGAAACAACAGCGGCAAAGGATCACACATGTGCTCACACCTACCTCCTTCCCCATTGTTCAACATCTCACGCCTGGTCCCACCTGGCCCCATTTAGTCACACTTCACTTATATATCTTTTCTTGATTTTATCAAACATATTTATAATAGATGCACATTCTAATACATACCCTTCTTGCCTGAAATCTTCCCTTTGGGGCATGGGATGCAATCATAGCAGCAAAATGGCTCCCCTTCCTTGACCTTCTTCCTAGATCCAGGACTGCAGCTCTCACTGCACACAGATACAGGCTGTACCTAATTCATCAGGGGAGGATGAGAGTAGGAATCACGAGAATTATTCAGTATAATTCTTCCACTTCTGCAATCTTTTTGTAAGTTACCAAGCTCTCCAGGAGCCCCTTTTCCTAAATGTGCTCTTTGAGTCTTTGGTAAGGTTGAAATTCTATGCCCATCTTGTGAAGGTAAAATGTATGCATGCTTCCAATCTGCATGTAAATGGTATGGAAACATGGGGCAAAGATTGAGTTTCAGTACCCCATATGAAAGGTGTCATTGACATATTTCCTTCTGAGTTTGGGAAAACTGCTATAGTTAAAGCTTTTCTGTTTCCCTACAGAATCACATTTCAATGTATTCCAATTTTTGACATAATCTTCATCTATGAACAGTTAAGCTATGCATTTCATGCATTTTTTCAAAAACATAAAATGTGCATTGTCAGCCTTTGAAAGAATAAACTGCACATTTTCTAGGGTGCATTGAAAAGAGTTTTTTTTTTCAAATACACTTATAAATCCAGGAATTTTGAAGCATTTTTCAAACGAAACTCTCTTTTTATTATTAAAGGGAGATTTTCACATGATTTCCCAGAAGTGAAATTGTGATATATCCCATCTCCCTCCATTCCAAGGAAATTCCATGGGAAGTGAGATGAAGTCACCCAAACGTGGCTGCCACAGGGGCAAGCTATAGGTATCTCTACAAATTTAGTGGAACTCCCCATCCTGCACATTTGCTACCGTGGCAGCAAGAATCAGTGTCAGAATGTATAGATGGTCCCACAAGAACATACCCAGTTGTGATGTAAGATGCTAGCAACTTGGATAGCCCATCAAGATACAGAGACTACCAAAATCCTATGAAAGCTGTCACTGGCTCCCAGTGGGCCACTATTTCCGCCTTTCCTACAGCTCCTCATTGCCATTGAGCTGAATAATGATGTAAGAGGTTGACATTGAAAACCAATCAATAGCAAATTAAGATAGGGCTATCTTTTCACCATGCTCACAGTGGGATTGAAGTTCATCTTAATCTAGAATTACATGAACCACTTTGATTTCATTGCAAAAAGAGTGGGATGCAGACCTGATGACAGATCATTGATAGATGATAGATGAGAAGATAGATAAATAGACAGACAGACAGACAGACAGACAGACCCAAGTCAATATAACTGTGGGGCTAGTAAAGATAGATAGATCCCAGTATTGATTGATAGCTCCCAGTCAGTATTACTGCAGGGTTCATAGAAGTGGTGGTGGTGGAGGGGGAAAATGCCTTAATCCCCCAGTTTCACTTTCTCCTGTATTTAAATTTTTAACCTCTTCTTTCCATGAAGAAACTGGCAGACTTCAATAAATTATTACCAAAAGAACTTATACTGGAATGAAACTGTTACTCATCTTCCCTAGCCAAAAAGAACAATAACATATTCCTGTCTCCCTGCCATAGTGTTATTGATGATGAGAAGCCAGCCGGAAATAAAAGAGGTGGCAACGTTAATGGAAAATTAGCTGGACCATCTTGGATTATGGAGATGTATTCACCAAAATTTATTGACTGGGAAGGGAAAATCTGTCACTTGCCATTTCTTCCACACTCAGATTGTTGTGATAACAAGTTCTTTTCTGTCCAAATAAGAAGACAATTTTAATTTTGGGAAAACATTATATAAAATAAATGAAACAACATTTTCCTCATCACCAAGAGAGGAGCGATATGCTAAAAGAGCATATATTACAAAACAGAAAACTAAGCCTGGTACATTTTACTACCAACTGGGTCAACTCTCAGTCATTCTTAGAGCACTCCCATGGAATTCAGTGGGACAATTGTCATAACAAATCTAAAGCTTCTTTATTTCAAAGTGCTATCCTATGTAGGACTATGCCTCAGTCAGAACATAAATTTGCAAATGCATAATATTACATAGTTTCATTAATGATTCAGAGTTAAGTTGAAAAAACAGCCATGACTGTAAGTCTACTCAAAACGTGGGGGAATGAATATGTTTTGATTTTATTTTTTTCCATTCAATATCTCTGCTGGTCTCATTCACTGCATCATGTATTGTGCTATCCAGTTCCATTTAAGTATTTTCTTGGTCAATCATTGTCAAATGAAAGAAAACCCACATGTCACTACAGAGACTGTTATTCAAATGTGTAGATTGTGTGAAACTGGCAAGACCCAAACCTGATTAAACCAGCTGTTCCATCTTATGGCGTCCGGACTGATGGTGAATGCCCGGCCAGGAGCAGCCTGGGCATCCATCCTCCCAACTTTCACTCGTTGAACAGATTTGTTTGAGGTCACAATCCAATTGATCACATCAAATCCTGTTACTAACTCTCCATTCTGGTTGAAAGAAACCTTGTCCCCAGCACTGTTGTTGAATGAAACAACCTTCAGAAAATGATGGAGCTTGAAAGAAAAGGAAAGAGCTTAGAAAAATGGTGAAAGGAATCATGCAGACCACGGGAGAGAAATACTTGCACTGTGTGGCTGCCACTATTCTTATCATTTTGCCTAAATCCCCTGAAAGTGTAAATACTGAGTTTAAGGTCAGATACTTCCCTCATTGAAAGGTTCGAAGAAATAGTTCTGGTGGTTTTTCTGCCATTTTAAAAATGCAGTTTGTGTGCGGGGGTCTATTTTAAATGTCCTCGTACACACACAAATACTCTAGGACCTTGATATTTGCCTAAGAGGAGACATAAATGATAATCTAGTTCAAATGTGAACTGAATGAGTTTCCCTACGCTATGTTGCTGATTTTCATTATCTACAAAGACATGGTTCTTTTCCACCAGAGGTTGTTCAGCACGCTACCTGCCACTGTTCTTGGATCTGAAGTGCTTGTCCACCTTTGCTCACTATTCCTCTATTGCTCCAAGCAGATGAAGACATGGCATGCAGGGCATGGGCCACTGCATGGACAGCATTGTAGATATTGTAGCTGTGGCCAGTCAAGCTCATTTCAAAAAAAGCTGCAGGAAGGTACTCCAGCTTCTCATCCCCAGTGCAGATATTCCCATCCACATTGCCCATAAATGCATCAGGGAATATACAACTGAAGGCCTGCTGCCAGAATGACCTAATAAAGCCATCTCCATTTGGACTGAAAGGGTTTTGTGCATTAAGGAATTGTTGAAATCCTGGAACATCTTTGGACTGAATTGTGAAAGTAAGAGCACCGTGGAAATCCTCTGCATTCCAATTCCTTTGAAAGACAAATGCTGTGAGCTCCACCTGAGCTGTTGCGATCATCACTTTACCGATTGGTGTATTTGTCACATGGTCTTGTTCTGAGAAATATGGTAAGAATCTAAAGAATGCCATGGAATAAGATTCTCCATTGGCCACCAAGACATTGGCTGTGCTGCGTACAATTTTATCATGTATTTTTGCCCCCTTCTGCAACATGTCCTTAATGGCAGAGCCAAGAGCAACTTCAGGGATTTTTTCAATGAAGGCAAAACAGACCCCACTCTCAGAAAACAGTGGGACCACCATCTGGAGGAATCGCTCCCCATTGTCATTATCCATAACGACTGCCCCCATCCATGTCCACCCGAACTGCAGCAGCAAAGAGAGAATCCCAGTGTACTGAAGGGACTCCCTGGGAGTCATGTTGTAGAAGGAAAGGCCTGGGGTTTTATCATTCATCACTGGTGCTGAGCCATATATCAGCTAAGGAAAAACAAGAAGGAGATGGAGAATTGCCAAATATTGAGGACAATTATAAAACGGCATTGAGGTTTTCAAAACATTTGGATATATAGCCTCAGCAATCTTCTCAACAATACTATAATACAGAGTTTCCTCGGGGTGACATGGCACATATGGGCACTTCCAATGGTGCCTGAAAAGGTAAGAATGGCATTCTTAGTCCATCATATTATTTTTTTTTCCTAGTGTAATTGGCCCTGTGTTTGAAGCATACAACTTCATACCAGTAACCCTGAGGCTTCAGCAACAGCAGACCAAATACCCAAAGAAGTAAGCATTTGAAGACTGTGTGTACAACCCTCCTCCTGTTCATATTTCAAAACATTATATGGTCAGCATGAGTATTGCTCTATGCTCTCTCAGTTTTGCAAAATCACTTTTTCAGCCATGAAAAGGCATAGAGAATCTCTTTCATCCACATCTTAATTTCCCTGAAATACTCAAATATTTAATAACAGTTTGTGATGCAATGAATAGTAAAGGAGAGTTCATGCAAAATGTACATGTCTTATACTCTGCCCCTGCATGCAAAAAGCAAATACTAGAAGTTGCTAAACCCTACATTTCAAAAAAGTATTCCCAGTTTTTATCTGATCTAGGCATTTGCTTGAGGAGACATTGCAGAAGCCAATAGGCACAAAACAATCATTTTTACTTAAGAAGGTACTCATTTCAATCTGTAGTAGAGACAGAGAAATGTCAGAAGATTGATGCACTCATTGGCATCCTGTTTCTCCAATTCCCAAATATTTTAAGTGGTCCATAAAGTTTGGGAAGCACTTCCATGATGTACATAATGCTGGCAACCTCCTCCATCCCTGTAATAGGTATTTCACTGAATCCAGTGAAAATGATGCAATTTATGTTTTTATCCAGTGTGAAATGGAGAAGAGGGATAACACTTTCCTCCCTGCTTTCTCCCCTCCTCAATCCCAAACACCCTCTACCTTCTCCTCATATGGTTCCGATCCAGAATGGAAGTGAAGTAAGAGCCTTGTGATAATGGAAAAAGAAATGCTGAGCTCTGTCCTTCCTGCCATGCCTTGGGACAGCTAGAGCAAGGAGCAATGCAGCAATAAGGGGTATCTGTGGCATTTCAAAATGGAATGGGATATTTATGAGATGTGGTCTGAGCCACTACCTACACCCTCCTGTCTCAGATCCACATCAGTATAAAAGAATGGAGTCCCAGGAGAAATTCCCATGTCCCCAAATATTTTGCTATATATAGCTCATCAAAGGAGACAGACGATGTGATTACATCGAATGTATGAATCTTTATGACCAAAGCGCAAATGAATGGACAATATACATATGTAGAAAATGGTAGATTCCCATTACTTGTATTCATCTAAGACATCCTCCACACCTGTGGAATCTTATAACTATCCAAAAGAGTTGCTATATGAAGGGAGATTTGGGCATCCAGCCCCCCGATGACTGCCATCAAATGTTGTTGGGTACCACAGTTGTAGTTCGGGACTAATCTCCCTGCTGAGCATATAAGTAGCAAGGTGGCCTGATAGGTCCACTTGGCCGTGAAGTAGCTGTCATAGATGCGGAAGCCCAAGGTGAGGTTGGATAAGATTTCAGGGTTGCCATTGATCTCCTGCACTGCAAAATCCAAGGCCAGGATATGTTGGTAATTCTTTGGCACCACACTAGAAGCAACAAAATCACCTCTTGCATTAATATGTTCCTAACACAGTATTTTGTAAGAAGCTCACACTGCTTTTGGCATCATCACTGTCATCATCTCGACCTCATTTCTATCTTGCCATTGCCACCACAGAGCTAATACAGCCACATAATATTGATTCCCTGGACTGTCACATGGCAAAGAAATTAGAAAGTGTGATCCTATGCATGTCAACTCACATAGAAATCACCAGATTCCCTTCCTGCAAAGGGAAGTGTATCACTGCACAATGCCACGAAGCTCCCTCCCACATGGCTGCAGCTTCTTCAACTTCCCAAAAGTAGAGGATTATGGAATCCCATGCAAGATGTGAGGCACTGTGGGAGAGGATCGCCTTCCATTTATCTGGATGGACATTTTCAGTCATTGGGATTCAGGGCATTAGAAGACGCATAGACATAGACATACGCAATATGACTGTTCATATTGTAGTCCAAGTTCGGAGGAACATATTTTAGCTATATGAAAGCAGTTATTGTGATGGGGCCAATCACAGATTATAGGGTGCACCACACTGAATAAAACTCCTCCTTATTGACAAGGAACCCTGTAATTCAATTCGTTCCAATTCTGACAGAGATCACTTCTCCTGTGTTGGATCCAGTATCTGTCAGTATCTAAGAGCAAGGAGTTTCCATGAGATGAAGGATTTATCTCATTGTGGAATCTCTTTGCCTGATCTAGTGGATCCCACTCCATTCATCCTGCCACAGAGCATCATGTTCAGTAGGAGTTCTGGAGGGGCTGCTATGGAAAGCAAGGATAGGAGAGATCTTCCCCAGAAGAGTTGATCCCATCCCCCAAATACTGGCATTATGCAGTTTTCATAAAAGAGGGCAGAATTAAAAGGCAGAGGCTAATGAAGAGAGGTAGAATGCAAAACATAAGAGGAAGAAAAGAAATTCTGAAGAAACGTGTGTAGGACAGAAATTGGAGGATGAAATAACTGAAAATACACAGACAACTGCGAGGTTCCAAGCAGAAGTAAAATACTGTGAAAAAGCTTACATACTCCCCTAAATTCATCCTTCTGGTGATGCACAACACAAAGTTTCCATGTCAGTTTGATAATATGGACTTTCTGTGCTACCTTGCCATTGTTCAAATGTTACATCTGTTGTGACACATTAGAGTGATGAGCAGATAAAGAAATTAATAAGAACAAAATATTAACTCCTTACGCAAACTCATCAAGCAAGGCTAGTGGAGGTTCTCCAGTGAAAGTTAGTGCATCAGGAACGATGAAGGACAGAGAAGCAATGGCACCGATCATGAGATCACCGAACTGTGGATACTCATGAAGTGGAGGATGTGGCTCATGGTTCGTGCATGTTGCAGCATCAGCCTTGTTTCCTGTTTGGAAAAGCAAGCTCAGCAACACCACTCCTACTTCTCTCATGTTAGCAGAATGGCAAAGCTTTGCTCTTCATGCAAATCCACTTGTACCCATGTAGAGCACTGAGGTTACAAATGTCAGCTCATTCATAGAACTGCCTGTCCTTATTTATCTCAATGATTAAAGATCACTTTATATAGTGCCAACATACTTCGCAGTCCAGTAAGGTTCTTTTGTTCATTAGAAATTTGCTGGGATGTCAAGTAGTAACAGAACTGCCCTTTAGACAATTAAAGCCGAATATAACAATTTGTCATCAGGTGGTTGAAGTTGAAAACAGGCACTGATTTTCACACTTGATGGAAAGGACAACATTTCTTTTAATTCAATGTATCAACAGGGAATAGGTGAACAGAAAGGAACGCAGAGGTATGAGGCTGCACACAGCATTCACTATGAACCCCATGGGAGTTTTGCTCTGGCTTTAATGTACACAACTCCAGTTGGGATAGGAAGCAGATTATCTGGGTAGGAAAGGTTTCTTTTTGCTCTTCAACTATTTCCTTTGCAATATTCTCCCTCCTCCTGCCAATGGAATCTTTGCACATGCACTAAATTCCTGGTGGCACATTA
>NW_025336200.1:0-6633 GCF_004798865.1 Varanus komodoensis | reverse complement strand
CCCAAAGAGATGTGTACTAGATGAAAACAGCTGGAACCAAAATTGCCTGCATAGTTTGAACAAAAGGAAGGAACCAGGCAAGAAGTTGTGTGGTGAGGAGAAGGTTAACCAATGATGTTTCTCAGTCCCAGTGAATGCTGAGGGGCATTCCCACCACCAAGAGCTTATCAGAGGCATTTATGCATGGATCATACATCCTATGTAAGCATGCATCCAATGAAGCACTGAAACAAAGAGTTGTACCAAGCAACAATATCATCAATAGACTTTTTAGTAAGAAAAGGGGGAGATAGAAAGGTGAAGAACAAGCAGGAGATGAGCAAAATATTTCCCCATGATTAGGTCTCCATCTGCTGACAAGCAGAACACCTGTGCTTCAAGATGGATTCCTTACTCACCTGCTTTTGGGATTGTTCTGCTGACCTGTTGGTGAAGGTTTAGCCCATCCTGAAGGGATACAGTCTGGGAATCAGCTCAGCCAGAAGACGAGAGGGTTGTCCCTCTATTTTTGCTGAAGCCATACATTGCATTGTCAATGAGCACGATTGTGCTTGGTACGAGATGGCAAGGCGTGCTGATTTGCCCTAAAGCAGAACTTCATGCAGTTTGCTAAGTGTTCATACAGGGGCTTGAATATTGCAAAGACTCATTCACACTTACAAAGTATAGCAAAAACGTTTGTTTTCCTGAAAATGGGAGTGATTCAGGAAATTTCAGTGGACAACATCCTTTCTTTCGAAAGGATATTTGGGGGTTCTTCCTTTTAAAACTGCTGTGTGGTTGGGGTTCACTCTGAATTGCCCTTCAGAGACCCATTGTAACTCAGTGCCTCTGTTCACCAAGAGATTTAGGAGGCTATCTTCCTTTCCCCCAATCTGCAGCACCCAAACCATTAACCAGAACCCAAGCCCTTCCCTCAGTGTTCTTTTTTTGATTTAACTAAATTTTATTTTGACAAAAGCAAAATCCAGAATGTCACAAATATAAAACAATACCAATAACATAGGAATGATAAACATAATTAAAATACAAAACTTACAATGCTACCTCCAGCATGACCAAGAGATAAATGCTATTTAATGTAAAATCATGTAATCATTCAACTTGTTCCACTCCAACTCCTCTTCCAGAGCTGCACTGAATCTGGTGATGGTTCACACCCCTCTCCATATCTGAGAAAATTTTCAATAAATTGTCTCAAAAGATCTTCAAATTTTTTTGACATATCAAACCATTTCTCCACTTCATATTGCCATTTTACTTATAATTAATGGCTGCATCCCACGTGCCCTTCAAGCAATCTTTTATTGGACAATCTTTTACTTATCTATGTAGCATTTGAACTGGCAGCTTTTCTTCTATTTTCTAATAGATTCTCTTTTACTAGACCTGAGGGGAAGAAGGAAGTACAGCTGAAGAGTTTGCAGGGAAGAGGAAGATGAGGGATGATGTGGGATCTCTGGGGAAGAAATTCCAAAGCATCTGTGGGGTAACTGAAGGCCTGTTGGACTTGTGATGCTGCAGACACTCATCTTGAGCTCACCATAAAAAACCTTTCAGGAAAGAAATGCCACAAGACTCGAATGTCCTCTTTCCTGAGCAAAATGGCATCTGATGAAGTGTTAGAACACCTCAAACTGCTCACCTCGCATAAGCCTGGTGCAGAAGATTAACCTTGCATAGAAGGCGCTTAAAGGAACATATTATGCCCTAGTTTTCTTTTGTTATCTGAAGCAAACAGCTTTGCTCAAAGCTCATACAGCAGCAAGTGGTATTCCTCAAAGGAGCCCCTCCAAGAACTGTAATTGCTGTGTCATGACTGATGTGCATGTCAGGGACTTGTTTCAGTCCACCTCCATGACATTCCAAAAGGCCCCAGGGCACTTATTTCAGTGAAACTTTCTCTACAGTAAGAAGCAATGGAAAATTTCTGGGGATCACAAGATGAAATCTTAAAGACAGACTGTGTGCATACATCTTTCCCTTGGAAAAAAGAACAAACCAAACCAAATCTAAGACAAAAAAGCCACACAGATGAATTGCAAACTGCACCAAAGTGAACAGACAGGTACATTTCTCAAACTGGTCTCCTTATTAGATGTTCCTTCTTGTTCAGCTCAGTTCTCAGCAAAATGATGTAACATTTGGGCAAGAAGATGCAACCCAGCAGGCCAGAACTGGAAGCTAAGATAGAGAAAATCTCTACAGTCACCAAGTATTTTCCTTTGGTGCTCACGTAGGAAGGCACAAAGGATAGCCACACACTGCAAAAGACCAGCAAGCTGAAAGTGAACTTGCCCTCATTGAAAGTGTCCGGCAGCTTCCGGGCAAGGAAAGCCACCATTAAGCTGACCATTGCCAGGAAGCCCAGATAGCCCAGCACAAAGTAGAACATCGTTATGAATCCCTCGTTACATTGCAGAATGATTTCTTCAGCCATTGAATGAATGCCAATATCTGGAAAAGGAGGGGAAGTTGCCAACCAGACAACACAGATCCCTGCCTGAATAAGACTGCAGAAAAGGAGGATGGAGTTGGTCAGTCTCTTCCCCATCCACTTCCTCACCATGCATCCTTGTTTGGTGGCTCTGAAAGCCAAAGCCACCATGACTGTCTTTGTGAGCACACAAGAAACAGCCATGGAGAAGATGATGCCAAAAGCCATTTGTCGCAGGAGGCACATTACCTTTTTAGGCCGGCCGATGTAGAGGAGTGTGCAGAGGAAGCAGAACAGGAGGGAGACGAGGAGAGCATAGAAGAGGTGTTGGTTATTGGCTTTGACAATGGGCGTCTCGTGATGCTTCAGATATATTCCCAGTACCATAGCGGTGGTCAAGCAGAAGAGAATAACAGAAAAGGTCAGAATGATGCCCAAAGGTTCTCCATAAGAGAAGAAGTTAACAGACTTGGGAATGCAGAAATCCTGATGCTTGCTTGGGTACTTTTCATCTTCACATGAATAACAATATGGCATATCTGAGGAGAAATAAATGAAGATATCATTTCATTTATTCTAAACTTTTCATGGACAAGCCACATTAGCTTCTCAGATGAATTGCTTTCTGGCCAAAGTAGAGAAACCATTATTTCATTGCATCCACAATGTAAAATCTCAAGTATTTTCCTACCTGAATATAAAGAAATCATTCAGATCCTGTTACAGACCAAGTAAAAACACCCCCCCCCCCATCTGCACGAAGCAAATTAATTAGCTGCTTCCAGCATGAAGAGAACAATGCTGTATTGGTCTGTGTCTCTTTGCTATAAATAGTCTTCCACAGGATGGGGTTGGAGGAGACATAATTCAGCACAAACTTGGCTGAATATACAGTGATTTAAGAATTATATGGGGTAGGCACTCAGTGCCATCAGCCCAAGTGTATTGATATGTTCATCCATTTGGATTTGCATCTGCGGTGTCAAATGGCATGCATTTGTACGAAGCAGTGATAACACTGAATCAGCTTCTTCTTCTTCTTCTTCTTCTTCTTCTTCTTCTTCTTCTTCTTCTTCTTCTTCTTCTTCTTCCTCCTCCTCCTCCTCCTCCTCCTCCTCCTCCTCCTTTTTTTTTTGGATAAAACAGGGCATCGCTTTTATTAGCTAGTTTCCATAGCTTAGGTTCAAGGCTTGAGTAGTCCAAGATCTGGCTGATTCCCCACTGCAGCTCACCTGCTAGCTCATCTAGACTATGAAAGGATATTAAGCTCCTCACAACATGCACCATTCCATGGGCCCTTCCTGCCAACTACTATGAACAAGGCCCAGCAGCCCGTGAGGAAGGCAGGTGCCCTGAAGCTCCACTCCAGGGATTCTTATGCAGAGCTCCTGTTTGAACAGTGGGGACACAGAGAGTACCACTGTTGCCAAAAGGTTGTAGCCCAGCAGTTTCACCACTGCAACATTTGGGGAGCAGTTATCCAAAATGATCAGAAACAAATCTGTGACCCTTGCCTAGCCATGGTAATTTCAAGAAATGCTTAAGGAGACAAAATGGAGCACAGAATAATATGGGGCTTCGTATGCTTTCCTGAAACATCTATTTCTTTTGTGGCCTGAAGCCTGAGAGAAGCTAATTGATTTTGCAGACAAAAGTGGGCTCTATGGAATGAACAAGGTCTTGGGGTTTGCTTCCCCTATGATTCATATTTGCAACCTTAGATCAAGCCTTATTGAGCCAAAAGGGATTTGTTTCTGCATAAACATGCACAGAAACAGGCTGTCCTTCATTTAAGGGTAGTTTCACAGTTGCAATACGAAAGAAAGATCTTGCTTTGGAAACACAGGTATAAGATAATATGGCTGAGTTCACAGACATGTACTGATTGTGACCAGAGTCCCTTCATTATTCATTATTCATTACTCACATGTTGTGATCTTTCAGTAGCAGTGGAAGAATATATGCAGTGCTGAAGAGCAGGCTCCAATTGCATAGGTTTCAATAGTCCAGGATCAGTCACCCAACCTGAGTACTGATATTCCACTGCAGTTGGGTCATTTGAAACAACAGAGACAATTCACACATGTGCTCTCACACCAACCTTCTCAACCAGTTTTCAACATCTCCCACCTGGTCCCATCTGGTCCCATTTAATTACACTTCAAATCCTGAAGAAAGATCTTTTATATTCCATGTGTTCGATTTTTTCAAACATTTTTATAATAGATGCACATTCTAATGCATACCCTTCTTGCTTGAAATCATTCCTTTGGGACATGGGATGCAGTCATAACAGCAAAATGGCTCCCCTTCCTTGACCTTCTTCCTAGAACCAGGATTGCAGCTTTCACTGCATGCAGATAGAGGCTGTGCCTAAGTCTTCAGGGGAGGGGGAGAATAAGAATCATGAGAATTACTTATCAGTATCCTTCCAGTTCTGCAATCTCTTTTTGAATTGCCAAGCTCTCCAGGAGCTCCTTTTCCATAAATCTGCTCTGTGATTCTTTATTAAGGTTGAAAGTAGATGACTGTGTCTTGGAGAGAAACTGCATGCATGCTTCCCACCTGCTTGTAAATGGAACAGAGAAATGGGGGGAAATGGAGTTAAACATCCCATACAAATAGCTTCATTAAGCTTGTTCCTTCCTGAATGGGAAACCCCCATCGTTCAACTTTGCTAAAGTCTAAATCACATTTCAATGTGCTCCCATTTTTTGAGTGCTTTTCAGCTACTTGGAACAGGCAAGCTGTATGGGTAAGCTTGACATGAGTATTTTCACCCTTTTTGTAAAAACTGCACATTTCCTTGTGTGCATTAAAATATATGTGCTTTTTTCAAAATTTACTCATAAAGCCAGGATTTACTCATAAACGCCACCCAAACATGTGCTTCGCACGAGGATTCTGAATCTGACTTTTGAGATGCATTCCCTGAAATCTTCATCAGGATGGACAAAACTGACATTTTCTGATTTTTCCACATTCAGATTGTTCATATCGCAAGATTGTTCATATCACAAGTGATAACCCCAGTTATCACTTCTTAATTTTGGTAAAGAATTACATGAAATATATAAAATATTTTTTTCACCCAGCCCAAAGAGAGGAGCGAAATAATAAAACAATGCATATTACACAGAAGAAACCTGAAAATCCACTTTTTTGCTAGAGACTGAATACTTGTCATCATTCGAGCAGTCCCATTGACATCAACATGATGCTAATCATAACTAAATTAGGTTCTGTCTCCTTCAATGTGCAATTGATCTGCACACATGTTTACAGTTGCATAATATGACCTAGTTGCATAATGAAACAGAGTTAAGTTTAAAAAATACTTCAAATATATTCAAAACAATAAGGAATATATTCAATTGTATTTTTTTTTCATTCAACTATTTCAGCTGGTTAATTCAGCAGTACAGGAACCAGGGTGGATGTTTATTTGTTCTCATTCATGGCATCACGTATTGTAATATCCATTTCCATTTAAATATTTTTCTAGGTCCATCATGGCACAAGAAATAAAATGCATGTGTCACTAATGAGACTGATTGCTAATCAAGTATGTATAGCATGTCAATCCACCAAAAAGCAAACCGGATTAAATGAGCTGTTCCATGATATGGCATCCGGACTGATGGTGAATGCTTGGCCTAGAGCAGCCTGGGCATCCATCCTCCCAGCTTTCACTCTTTGAAAAGATTGGTTCAAGGATACAATCTAATTGATCACATGAAATCCAGTTACTAACTCTCCATTCTCATTGAAAGAAACCTTGTCCCCAGCACTGTTGTTAAAACAACTTTTAGGTAACGATGGAGCTGGAATGCAAAGGTGGGAGCTTATAAAAATTGTGAAAGGAATCATGCAGAGAGAGGGAAAGAAATACTTGCAATGGATGGCTGCCATTATTATGATTGTTTTTCCTCTAAGCCCTTATACCATGCATACTGAGTTTAAGGTCAGATACTTCTCCCATCCAAAGGTGTGATTAAATAGCTTCAGAGGTGTGAGTCAATTTTCCAGCCATTCTAGAAATGGTGTTCTTGTGAGGGAGCCTGTTTTAAAATTCTTGCACACACACATGTTCTCTAGGACACTGCTGTTTATGAAAAAAAGACATCTTTGTGAGCTATAAAGCTGTCATTCTCTCACACATGAGGCTATTCAGCCCATTACCTGCCAGTGTAGGT
>NW_025336199.1:13973-21364 GCF_004798865.1 Varanus komodoensis | reverse complement strand
ACGCGCAACTAGTCCTTTTGAGGCGCTGTCCCTCCGCGCAGGCCTCCATTTCTGACCGTTCCGAGCGCTTTCCGACGGTCGGAAACCCGCACAGAAGGCGTGATTTCCCATCCCCACCCTGATAGAAGGGCAAAAGTTGCCCCGAAAAGAGGGCCATGCAGACACACCTAGTCCTTTTGGAGACGCTGTCCTTTGCACAGGCCTCCGTTTCTGCCCATTCCGAGCGCGTTCCGACGGTCAGAGACCCGCCCGGAGGACGCGATTTCCCGGCCCCACCCTGACAGAGCCCCAAAACTTTCCCCAAAAAGAGGGTTACCCGGACACATCTAGTCCCCATTGAGACGCTGCCCCCCCGCGCAGGCCTGTGTTATTGCCTGTTCTGAGCACGTTCCGACGGTCGGAGGACCGCCCAGAGGTCGCGATTTCCCGGCCCACCCTGACAGAGGGCCAACAGTTGCCCTGAAAAGAGGGGGATGTGTGCGCACCTAGTCCCCTTGGAGACGCTGTCCCTTTGCGGGGGCCTCCGTTTCTGCTTGTTCTGAGCGCGTTCTGGCGGTCGGAGGCCCTCCCGGAGGCTGCGATTTCCTGGCCCCACTCTAACAGACGGGCAAAAGTTGCTCCAAAAAAAGGGCCACGCGGACACACATAGTCCTCTTTGAGACGCTGTCCCTCCGCGCAGGCTTCCGTTTCTGCCAATACCAAGTGCGTTACGACAGTCAGAGGCGAGCCCGGAGGCCGAGATTTCCCGGTTCTACCCTGACAGTGGGGCAAAAGTTGCCCGAAAACAGGGCGAAGCGAGCGCACCTTGTCCTCTTTGGACACTGTCCTTCCATGCAGGCCTCCGTTTCTGCCCATTCCGAGCGTGTTGCCATGGTCTGAGGTCCGCCCGGAGGCCGGGATTTCCCGGTTCCACCCTGACAGTGGGGCAAAAGTTGCCCCGAAAACAGGGCCACACGGACACACCTGGTTCCTTTGGAGACGCAGTCCCTCGCGCAGGCCTCCGTTTCCTCCCATTCCAAGCTTGTTCCGACAGTCGGAGTCCCGCCCGGAGGCTGCAACTTCCAGGCTCCACCCTGAAAGGGGGGCAATAGTTGCCCGGAAAACAGGGCGAAGCAAGCGCACCTTGTCCTCTTTGGACACTGTCCTTCCATGCAGGCCTCCGTTTCTGCCCATTCTGAGCGTGTTGCCACGGTCTGAGGTCCGCCCGGAGGCTGCGACTTCCAGGCTCCACCCTGAAAGGGGGGAATAGTTGCCCGGAAAACAGGGAGATGCACGCACCTAGTCACCTTTGAGATGCTGTCCCTCCGTGCAGGAATCTGTGCCGGCTGTTCCGAATGCGTTCCGACGGTTGGAGGACCGCAGAGAGGCCACGATTTCCCGGCTGCACCCTGAAAGAGGGGCAAGAGTTGCCCCGAAAAGAGAGCGACGCGGATACACCTAGTCCTCTTTGAGACGCTGTCCCTCCGCGCAGGCCTCCAATTCCGCCCATTCCGAGCGCGTTCAAATGGTCGGAGGCCCTCCCGGTGGCCGTGATTTCCCGGCCCCAGCCTGACAGAGGGGCAAAAGTTGCCCCGAAAAGGAGCTATGCACGCGCACTTACTCCTCATTGAGACGCTGTCCCTACACGCAGTCCTCCGTTTCTGCCTGTTCTCAGTGCGTTCCGACGGTCGGAGGCCCTCCCGGAGGCCGCGATTTCCCGAACCCACCCTGACAGAGGTCCAAAAGTTGCCCCGAAAAGAGGGCCGCGCGGACACACCTTGTCCTCTTTGAGATGCTGTCGTTCCATGCAGGCCTCCGTTTATGCCCGTTCCGAAGGCATTCCCACCGTCTGAGGCCCGCCCGGATGCCGGGATTTCCCGGCTCCACCCTGACAGAGGGGCAAAAGTTGCCCCGAAAAGAGGGCCACACGGACACACCAGGTTCCCTTGGAGAAGCAGTCCGTTGCGCAGGCCTCTGTTTCCACCCATTCCGAGCGCGTTCCGACAGTCGGAGTCCCGCCCAGAGGCTGCGATTTCCGGCTCCACCCTGACAGTGGGGCAAGAGTTGCCCTGAAAAGAGAGCCACGCGGACACACCTAATCCTCTTTGAGCTTCTGTCCCTCGCGCAGACCTCCGTTATCGCTGGTTCTGAGCGCGTTCCGATGGTCGGACGTATGCCCGCAGGCCACGATTTCCCGGCCCCACTCTGACAGAGGGGAAAAAGGTGCCCTGAAAAGAGGGTGACGCGGACACACATACTCCCCTTTGAGACGCTGTCCGTCCACGCAGGAATCCGTTTCCACCCGTTCCGAGCGCATTCCGATGGTGGGAGTCCCGCCCAGGGGCTGCGATTTCCCTGCACCACCCTGACAGATGGGCAAGGCTTGCCCCGAAAACAGGGCGACGCGGACAAGCCTCGTCCTCTTTCAGATGCTGTCCTTCCACTCAGGCTTTCGTTTCCCCCTGTTACGAGCGTGTTCCGACGGT
Source organism: Varanus komodoensis (assembly GCF_004798865.1). Taxonomy (NCBI): domain Eukaryota; kingdom Metazoa; phylum Chordata; class Lepidosauria; order Squamata; family Varanidae; genus Varanus; species Varanus komodoensis. The sequence continues at coordinate 18,899 of NW_025336199.1, read as the reverse complement.
CAGAGACCGGCACGGAGGACACGACTTCCCGTCCCCACCCTGACAGAGGGGCAAAAGTTGCCCTGAAAAGAGGGCCACGTGGACACACCTAGTCTTCTTTCAGATGCTGTCCCTCCGCACAGGACTCTGTTTCAGCCCTTTTCCAAGGGCGTTCAACGTTTGGATGCACGCCCGGACGCCGCGATTTCCCGGCCCCACCCTGAGAGAGGGGAAAAAGTTGCCCCGAAAAGAGGGCAATGCACGAGCCCCTAATTTAGTTAGAGATGCTGTCTCTCCGCGCAGGCCTCCATTTCCGCCCATTCCGAGCGTGTTCCGACGGTGGGAGGCCAGCCCGGTGTCTGCGATTTCCCGGCCCCACCCAGACAGAGGGGCAAAGGTTGCCCTGAAAAGAGAGCCACGCGGACACACCTAATCCTCTTTGAGCTTCTGTCCCTCGCGCAGACCTCCGTTATCGCTGGTTCTGAGCGCGTTCCGATGGTCGGACGTATGCCCGCAGGCCACGATTTCCCGGCCCCACTCTGACAGAGGGGAAAAAGGTGCCCTGAAAAGAGGGTGACGCGGACACACATACTCCCCTTTGAGACGCTGTCCGTCCACGCAGGAATCCGTTTCCACCCGTTCCGAGCGCATTCCGATGGTGGGAGTCCCGCCCAGGGGCTGCGATTTCCCTGCACCACCCTGACAGATGGGCAAGGCTTGCCCCGAAAACAGGGCGACGCGGACAAGCCTCGTCCTCTTTCAGATGCTGTCCTTCCACTCAGGCTTTCGTTTCCCCCTGTTACGAGCGTGTTCCGACGGTCAGAGACCGGCACGGAGGACACGACTTCCCGTCCCCACCCTGACAGAGGGGCAAAAGTTGCCCTGAAAAGAGGGCCACGTGGACACACCTAGTCTTCTTTCAGATGCTGTCCCTCCGCACAGGACTCTGTTTCAGCCCTTTTCCAAGGGCGTTCAACGTTTGGATGCACGCCCGGACGCCGCGATTTCCCGGCCCCACCCTGAGAGAGGGGAAAAAGTTGCCCCGAAAAGAGGGCAATGCACGAGCCCCTAATTTAGTTAGAGATGCTGTCTCTCCGCGCAGGCCTCCATTTCCGCCCATTCCGAGCGTGTTCCGACGGTGGGAGGCCAGCCCGGTGTCTGCGATTTCCCGGCCCCACCCAGACAGAGGGGCAAAGGTTGCCCCGACAAGAGGGCGATACGCGCGCCCCTAGTCCTCTTTGAGACGCTGTCCCTCCGCGCAGGAATCCTTTTCCGCCCGTTCCGGGCGCGTTCCGACGGCTGGAGGCCTGCCCAGAGGCCGAGATTTCCGGGCTCCACCCTGACAGAGGGGCAAAAGTTGCTCCGAAAAGAGGGCCACACGGACACACCCAGTCCTCTTTGAGACGCTGTCCGTCGCGCAGGCCTCCATTTCCGCCCGTTCCGAGCACGTTCCGACGGTCGGAGGCCCGCCCGGAAGCCGAGATTACCCGCCTCACACTGACAGAGGGCGAAAAGTTACCCCGAAATGAGGGTGACGCGGATACACCTAGTCCTCTTTGAGACGCTGTCCCACGCGCAGGCCTCCGTTTCCGCCGATTCCGTGCGTGTTCCAACAGTCGGAGACCCGCCCGGGGGGCGCGACTTCCCGGCTCCACCATGACAGAGGGGCAAAAGTTGCCCTTAAAATAGGGCGATGCACACAGCTAGTCCTCTTGGAGACACTGTCCTTCGCTCAGGCCTCCGCTTCCGCCCGTTCCGACGGTCGGAGGCCCACCCGGATGCCGAGATTTCCCGGCCCCACGCTGACAGAAGGGCAAAAGTTGCTCCAAAAACAGGGGGATGAGAGCGCACCTAGTCCTCTTTGAGGAGTTGTCCTTCGCGCAGGCCTCCATTTCTGCCCGTTCTGAGGGCATTCCGATGGTAGGAGGCCGGCCCGGAGGCCGCGATTTCCCGTCCCCACCCTGACAGAGGGCCAAATGTTGTCCCGAGAAGAGGGTGACGCGGGCACACCTAGTCCACTTTTAGACGCTGTCCCTCGCGCAGGCCTCCGTTTCCGCCCGTTCCGAGCACTTTCCGACGGTCTTAGGCCCACCCAGAGGCCACGATTTCCTGGCTCCACCCTGAAAGAGGGGCAAAAGTTGCTCCGAAAAGAGGGCCACGCGGACATACCCAGTCCTCTTTGAGACGCTGTCCCTCACGCAGGCCTTCATTTCCGCCTGTTCCGAGCACGTTCCGATGGTCTGAGGCCCGCCCAGAGGCCGCGAATTCCTGCCCCACTCTGAGAGTGGGGCCAAAGTTGCCCCGAAAACAGGGGGATGCGGGCGCACCTAGTCTTCTTGCAGACGCTGTCCCTCCGCGAAGGGCTCCGTTTCCGCTTGTTCTGAGCGCGTTACGAGGGTCGGACGTCTGCCCGGAGGCCACGATTTCCCGGTCCCACTCTGACAGAGGGGAAAAAGTTGCCCCGAAAAGAGGGTGACGCGGACACACGTGGTCCCCTTTGAGACACTGTCCCTCCGCGCAGGAATCCGTTTCCACCTGTTCCGAGTGCGTTCCGAAAGTCGGATGCCCGCCTGGAGGCCGAGATTTCCCGGCCCCACGCTGACAGAGGGCCGAAAGTTGCCCCGAAAAGAGGGTGACGCGGACACACCTAGTCCTCTTTCAAATGCTGTCCCTCAGCACAGGACTCTGTTTCCGCCCGTTCCTAGGGCGTTCCGATGGTCCGAAGCCCGCCCAGCGGCCGCGATTTCCCGACCCGATCCTGACAGTGGGGCCAAAGTTGCCCAGAAAACAGGGGGATGCGCGCGCACCTAGTCCTTTTGGAGACGCTGTCCCTCCACGCAGGACTTCGTTTCTGCACGTACTGAGCACGTTCCGACGGACGGACGTCCGCCCGGAGACCGCGATTTCCCGGCCCCGCTCTGACAGAGGGGCAAAAGTTGCCCCGAAACGAGGGTGATGCGGACACAACTAGTCCCATTTCAGACGCTGTCCCTCGCGCAGGCCTCCGCTTCCACCCGTTCCGAGCACGTTCCAAAGGTCGGAGTCCACCCGGAGGCCGTGATTTCCCGACCCCACCCTGACAGAGGGCCAAAAGTTGCCCCGAAAAGAGGGTGACGCGGACACACCTAGTCCTCCTACAAATGCTGTCCCTCAGCGCAGGACTCCGTTTCCACCCGTTCTGAGGACGTTCCGACGGTCGGCGGCCAGCCCAGTGGCTGCGATTTCCCGGCCCCACCCTGACAGAGGGGCAAAAGTTGCCCCGAAAACAGCGGGACGCGCGCGCACCTTGTCCTCTTGGATACGCTGTCCCTCCACGCAGGCCTCCGTTTCCACCCATTCCGAGCGCGTTCCGACGGTCGGAGGCCCTCCCAGAGGTCGCGATTTCCCAGCCCCACCCTGACAGAAAGACAAATGTTGCCCCGAAATGAGGACGACTCAGACACACCTAGTCCTCTTTCAGAAACTGTCCCTCCTTGCAGGCCTCCATTTCTGACCATACCGACCGCTTTTCGACGGTTGGAGGCCCGCCCAAAGGCCAGGATTTCCCGGCCCGATTCTGACAAAAGGCCAAAAGTTTCCCCGAACAGAGGGTGACAAGCGCAACTAGTCCTTTTGAGGAGCTGTCCTTCCACGCAGGCCTCCGTTTCTGTCTGTTCTGAGTCCGTTCCAACGGTCGGAGGCCCGCCCGGATACCGCGATTTCCCGGCCCCACCCTGACAGAGAGGCAAAAGATGCCCAGAAAACAGGGCGAAGCGTGCGCACCTAGTCCTCTTTGAGAAGCTGTCCTTCGCCCAGGCCTTCGCATCCACCCATTCCGAGTGCGTTCAGACGGTCGGAGGCCCGCCCGGAGGCCGCGATTTCCCGGCCCCACACTGACAGAGGGCCAAAAGATGCCCCGAAAAGAGGGAGACACGGACATACCTAATCCCCTTTGAGACGCTGTCCCTCCGCGCAGGAATCCGTTTCCGCCCGTTCCGGGCGCGTTCCGACCGATGGGGCCCGCCCTGGATCCGCGATTTCCCGGCCACACTCTGACTGAGGGGCAAAATTTGCCCCAAAGGAGGGCCATGCGGACACACCTAGTCTTCTTTGATATGGTGTCCGTCCGCGAAGGACTCCGTTTCCGCCCGTTCCGCGCGCTTTCCACGTTCGGATGCAGGCCCGGACGCTGCGATTTCCTAGCCCCACCCTGACAGAGGGGCAAAAGTTGCCCCGAAAAGAGAGCCACGCGGACACGTAGTCAACTTTTAGACGCTGTCCCTCCACGCAGGCCTCCCTTTCCGCCCATTCCGAGCGTGTTCCGAAAGTCGGAGGCCCGCCCGGAGGCCGCGATTTCCCAGCTCCACCCTGACAGAGGGGCAAAAGTTGCCACGAAAACAGGGCGACGCGCGCGCACCTAGTTCTCTTGGATAGGCTGTCCCTCCGCCCACGTCTCCGTTTCCACCCGTTCCGAGCGTGTTCTGACCGTCGGAGGCCCTCCCAGAGGCCGCGATTTCCCGGCCGCACCCTGACAGAAAGACAAATGTTGCCCCGAAATAAGGGCGACTCAGACACACCTAGTCCTCTGTTAGATGCTGACCCTCCTTGCAGGCCTCCGTTTCTGACCGTACCGACCACGTTTCGACGGTTGGAGGCCGGCCCAAAGGCCGGGATTTCCCGGCCCCACTCTGACAGAGGGCCAAACGTTTCCCCGAACAGAGGGTGACAAGCGCAGCTAGTCCTTTTGAGGCGTTGTCCCTCCGCGCAGGCCTCCGTTTCCACCCGTTCCGAGCGCTTTCCGACGGTCAGAAACCCGCACGGAAGCCGCGATTACCCGTCCCCACCCTGATAGACGGGCAAAAGTTGCCCCGAAAACAGGGCCATGCAGACTCACCTACTCCTCTTGGAGATGCTGTCCCTCGCGCAGGCCTCCGTTTCCGCCTTTTCCGAGTGCGTTCCATTGGTCAG
>NW_025336199.1:0-13873 GCF_004798865.1 Varanus komodoensis | reverse complement strand
AGGGTGGCGCAGACACACCTAGTCCTCTTTCAGACGCTGTCCCTCCGCACAGTCCTCCGTTTCTGCCCGTTCCGAGCGCATTCCGACGATGAGAGTCCCGCCCGGTGGCCGCGACTTCCGGTCTCCAACGTGGCAGAGGGGCAAAAGTTGCCCCCAAAAGAGGGCCACGCAGACACACCTAGCCTCTTTGAGACGCAGTCCCTCCAAGCAGGCCTCTGTTTCCACCCGTTCCGATAGCGTTCCGACGGTCGGAGTCCCGCCCAGAGGCTGCGATTTCCCTGCGCCACCCTGACAGAGGGGCAAAAGTTGCCCCGAAAACAGAGCAACGTGCGCGCAAAGAGTCCTTTTGAGACGCTGTCTAGCACGCAGGCCTCTGTTTCCGCCCCTTCTGAGCGCTTTCTGACGGTCGGAGGCCCGCCCGAAGGCCAGGATTTCCCGGACCCACCCTGACAGAGAGGCAAAAGCTGCCCGGAAAACAGGGCGACGTGCGCACCTTGTCCTATTTGAGGCGATGTCCCTCCGCGCAGGTCTCGGTTTCCGCCCATACCGAGCATGGTCCGACCGTCGAAGGCATGCCCGGAGGCCGGGATTTCCTGGTTCCACCCTGACAGAGGGGCAAATTTTGCCCCGAAAACAGGGCAACGCATGTGCACCTAGTCCATTTGAGATGCTGTCCCTCCGCGCAGGCCTCCATTTCTGGGCGTTCTGAGCGCGTTTCGACGGTCGGACGTACGCCTGGAGGCCGTGATTTACCGGCCCCACTCTGACAGAGGGGGAACAGTTGCCCCGAAAAGAGGGTGACGCGGAAACACCTAGTCCTCTTTGAGATGCTGTCCCTCCGCGCAGGCCTCCGTTTCTGCCTGTATCGCGCGCGTTACGAAGGTCTGAGGCCCCCCCGATGGCCGGGATTTCGCGTCCACTCCCTGAAAGACTAGCAAAAGTTGCCCCGAAAACAGGGCGACGCGCGCACACCTAGTCTTCTTTGAGACACTTTCCCTCGCGCATGCCTCCATTTTCGCCCGTTCCGAGAGCGTTCTGATGGTCGGAGGCCCGCCTGGAGCCCGCGATTACCCGGCTCCACCTTCACAGATTAGCAAACGTTGCCCCGAAAGCAGGGCGACGCGCGCACCCTTAGTTTTCTTTGAGAAGCTGTCCCTCCGCGCAGGCCTCCATTTCCGCCTGTTCCGACCACTTTCCAACGGTCGGAGACCCGTCCAGGGGCCGCGATTTCCCGGCACCACCATGACGTATGGGCTAGACTTGCCCCGAAAACAGGGCAACGCGGACACTCTTAGTCCTCTTTGAGACGCTGTCCCTCCGCGCAGGCCTCCTTTTACGCCCCTTCCGAGTGCCTTCCAACAGTCGGAGGCCCGCCTGGGGGCCATGATTTCCCGGCCCCAGTCTGACAGAGGGGCAAAAGTTGCCCTGAAACGAGGGCCACGCTGACAAACCTAGTCCTCTTTGAGACGCTGTCCGGCCGCGAAGGACTCGGTTTCGTGTGTTCTGAGTGCGTTCCAACAGTCGGAGGCCCGCCCATATGCCGCGATTTCCCGGCCCCAACCTGAAAGAGGGGCAAAAGTTGCCCCGAAATAGGACCACGTGGACACACGTAGTCCTCTTTGAGACGCTGTCCCTCAGCGGAGGCCTCCATTTCCGCCCATTCCGATCACGTTCCACGTTCGGATTCCGGCCCGGTAGTGGCAATTATCGGCCCCACCCTGACAGAGAGGCAAAAGTTGCCTGGATAACAGGGCGACGCGAGCACCTGGTCCTCTTTGAGGCGCAGTCCTTCCGCGCAGGCCTCTGTTTCCGCCCATTTCGAGCGCATTCCGATGGTCGGAGAGCTGACCAGGGGCTGCGATTTCCCTGCACCACCCTGAGAGATGGGCCAGGCTTGACCCGAAAACAGGGCAACGCGGACAAGCCTAGTCCTCTTTCAGATGCTGTCCTTCCACTCAGGCTTCCGTTTCCGCCTGTTCCGAGCACGTTCCGACGGTCAGAGACTGGCACGGAGGACGAGACTTCCCGTCCCCACCCTGACAGAGGGGCAAAAGTTGCTCCGAAAAGAGGGCCACGTGGACACACCTAGTCTTCTTTCAGATGCTGTCCCTCCGCGCAGGACTCTGTTTCAGCCCTTTCCGAGTGCGTTCCACATTTGGATGCACGCCCGGATGCCGAGATTTCCCGGCCCCACCCTGACAGATGGGAAAAAGTTGCCCCGAAAGGAGGGTGACGCAGACACACATAGTCCTCTGTGAGACGCTGTCCCTCAACGCAGGCCTCCGTATCCGCCCATTCCGAGAGTGTTCTGACGGTCGGAGGACCATTCGGAGGCCGCGATTTCCCGGCCCCACCCTGAAAGATTGGCAAAAGTTGCCCCGAAATGAGGGCGACGCGCGAGCACCTAGTTTTGTTTGAGAAGCTGTCCGTCTGCGCAGGCCTCCATTTCCACCCATTCCGAGGGTGTTCCGACGGTCGGAGGCCCGCCCGGAGTCCGCGATTTCCCGGCCCCACCCAGACAGAGGGGCAAAAGTTGCCCCGAAAACAGGGCGACACGGACACACCTAGTCCTCTTTGAGACGCTGTCCCTCCACGCAGGCTTCCGTTTCTGCCTGTTCCGAGCCCGTTCCGAGGTTCAGAGACCGGCACGGAGGACGCGACTTCCCGTCCCCACCCTGACAGAGGGGCAAAAGTTGCCCCGAAAAGAGGGCCACGTGGACACACCTAGCCTTCTTTCAGATGCTGTTCCTCCGTGCAGGACTCTGTTTCAGCCCTTTCCGAGTGCGTTCCACATTTGGATGCATGCCCGGAGGCTCCGATTTCCCAGCCCCACCCTGACAGAGGGGAAAAAGTTGCCCCGAAAAGAGGGTGAGGCAGACACACATAGTCCTCTGTGAGACGCAGTCCCTCCACGCAGGCCTCCCTTTCTGCCTGTATCGCGCGCGTTCCGAAAGTCGGAGGACCCCCCCGAAGGCCGGGATTTCGCGGCCACTCCCTGTCGGATTGGCAAAAGTTGCCCCGAAAACAGGGCGACGCACGCACCCCCAGTCTTCTTTGAAACACTTTCCCTCGCACAGGCCTCCCTTTTCGCCCGTTCCAAGAGCGTTCTGCTGGTCGGAGGCTCGCCTGGAGACCAGGATTTCCCGGCACCACTCTGACAGAGGCCGAAAAGTTCCCCGAAAAGAGGGCTGCGCGGACACACCTTGTCCTGTTTGAGAAGCTGTCTTTCCACACAGGCCTCCGTTTCTGCCTGTTCAAAGTGCGTTCCGACGGTCGGAGGCCCACGCGGAGGCCGCGATTTCCCGGCCCCACTCTGACAGAGGGGCTTAAGTTGCTCCGAAAAGAGGGCCACGCGGACATACATATTCCTCTTTGAGAAGCTTTCCTTCACGCAGACCTCTGTTTCTGCTTGTTACGAGCGCGTTCTGACGGTCGGAGGCCCGCCCGGAGGCCGCGATTTCCCAGCCCCACCCTGACAGAGGCCCAAAAGTTCCCCGAAAAGAGGGCCACGCGGACACACCTTGTCCTCTTTGAGACGCTGTCCTTCCACGCAGGCCTCCCTTTATGCCCGTTCCGAACGCGTTCCCACGGTCTGAGGCCCGCCCAGAGGCCGCGATTTCCCGGCTCCACCCTGACATAGGGGCAAGAGTTACCCCGAAAAGAGGGTGACGCGGACACACCTAGTCCCCTTTGAGATGCTGTCCCTCCGCGCAGGCCTCCGTTATCGCTTGTTCTGAGCGCGGTCCGACAGTCGGACGTCCACCCGGAGGCCACGATTTCCCGGCCCCACTCTGACAGAGAGGAAAAAGGTGCCCCGAAAACAGGGTGATGCGGACACACCTAGTCCCCTTTGAGACGCTGTCCGTCCACGCAGGAATCCATTTCCATCCGTTCCGAGTGCGTTCCGACGGTCGCATGCCCGCCCAGAGGCCGCGACTTCTCGGTTCCACCCTGACAGAGGGGCAAAAGTTGCACCAAAAAGAGGGCCACACGGACACACCTGGTTTTCTTGGAAACGCAATCCCTCGCGCAAGCCTCCATTTCCGCCCATTCCGAGAGTGTTCCGACAGTCGGAGACCCGCGCGGAGGCCCCGACTTCCTGGCTCCACCCTGACAGAGGGGCAAAAGTTGCCAGGAAAACAGGGCTATGCACGCACCTAGTCCTTTTGGAGATGCTGTCCCTCGCGCAGGCCTCCGTTTCCGCCCGTTCCGAGCACGTTCTGAATGTCGGCGACCCGCCCGGAGTGCATGATTTCCCGGCCCAACGCTGACATTGGGGATAAAGTTGCCCTGAAAACAGGGGGATGCTTGCGCACCTAGTCCTCTCTGAGAGGCTGTCCCTCCACGCAGGCCTCTATTTCCTCCCGTTTCGAGCGCTTTACGTTGGTCAGAGGCCCGCGTGGAGGCCGCGATTTCCCGGCCCCCACCCTGACAAAGGGGCAAAAGTTGCACCGAAAAGATGGCCACACGGACACAACTAGTTCTCTTGGAGAAGATGATCCTCCCGCAGGCCTCCGTTTCTACCCTTTCGGAGTGCATTCCGAGGGTCGGAGGCCCGCCCGGAGGCTGCGATTGCCCGACCCCACCCTGACAGATGGCCAAAAGTTGCCCCGAAAAGAGGGTGACGCGGACACACCTAGTCCTCTTTGAGATGCTGTCCCTCGTGCAGGCCTCTGTTTCCTCCCATACCGTGCGTGTTCCAACAGGCGGAGACACGCCCGGAGGGCGCAACTTCCCGCCTCCACCATGACAGAGGGGCAAAGGTTTCCCTTAAAATAGGGCGATGCACACAGCTAGTCCTCGTTCGCTCAGGCCTCCGCTTCCACCCGTTCCGACGGTCGGAGGCCCGCCCGGATGCCGAGATTTCCCGGCCCCACGCTGACAGAGGGGCAAAATTAGCCCCAAAAACAGGGGGATGCGCGCGCAATTAGACCTCTTGGAGACGCTGTCCCTCGTGCACGCCTCCATTTCCACCCATTACGAGCGCTTTCCATCGTTCGGAGGCCCGCCCGGAGACCGCGATTTCCCGGCCTCACCCTGACAGAGGGCCAAAGGTTTCTCCGAAAGAGAGGGCCACGCGGACAAAGCTCGTCCTCTTTGAGACGCTGTCCCTCACGCAGGCCTCCGTTTCCACCCATTCCGAGTATGTTCCGACAGTCGGAGGCCCGCCCAGAGGCCGCGATTTCCTGGCCGCACCCTAAGAGAGGCCCAAAAGTTTCCCCAAAAAGAGGGTGACCCAAACAAACATAGTCCCCTTTGAGTTGCTGTCCCTCCGCGCAGGCCTCTGATTCTGCCCGTTACGAGCACGTTCCCATGGTCAGAGGACCGCCCGGACGCCGCGATTTCCCGGCCCCACCCTGACAGCAGGGAAAAAGTTGCCCCGAAAAGAGGGTGACGCGGACACACATAGTGCCCTTTGAGACGCTGTCCCTCCACGCAGAAATCCGTTCCTACCCATTCCGTGCGCGTTCCCACGGTCTGAGGCCCGCCCAGAGGCCGGGATTTCCCGGCCCCACACTGACAGTGGGGCAAAAGTTGCCCCAAAAAGAGGGTGACGCAGACACAACTAGTCCTCTTTGAGACGCTCCGCGCAGGCCTCCTTTTCCGCCCATTCCAAGAGCGTTCCGACATTTGGAGGTCCGCACGGAGGCCCTGATTACCCGGCCCCAGTCGGACAGAGGGGAAAAAGTTGGCCCGAAAACAGGGGGACACACGCACCTAGTCCTCTTGCGGACGCTCTCCCTCCGCGCAGGCCTCCGTTTCAACCTGTTCCGAGCGCGTTCCGACAGTCGGAGGACCACCCGGAGGCCGCCATTTCCCGGCTCCACCCTGACAGAGGGGCAAAAGTTGCCCCGAAAACAGGGCCACACAGACACACCTAGTATTCTTTGAACGCTGTCCCTCACGCAGGCCTCCATTTCCGCCCGTTCCGAGCACGTTCCGACGGTCGGAGGCCCTTCCGGAGGCCGCGAATTCCCGGCCCCACCCTGACAGTGGGGCTAAAGTTGCCCCAAAAAGAGGACGAAACGGAAAACCTAGTCTTTTTTGAGACGCTGCCCCTCATGCAGGCCTCCGTTTCCGCCTGTTCCGAGTGCGTTCTGACGGTCGGAGACCTGCCCGGAAGCCGCGATTTCCCGGCCCCACCCTGACAGAGGGGCAAAAGTTGCCCCGAAAAGAGGGGCACGAGGACACAATTAGTCTTCTTTGAGATCGTCTCCCTCTGCGCAGGACTCCGTCTCCGCCGGTACCGACCGCGTTTCGATGGTCGGAGGCCCGCCTGAAGGCTCCGATTTCCCGGCCCCACTTTGACAGAGAGGCAAAAGTTGTCCCGATAAGAGGGCCATGCGGACACACATAGTCCTATTTGAGACGCTGTCCCTAATGCAGGCCTCCGTTTCCGCCCATTCCGAGTGCCTTCCGCCGGTCGGAGGCCCGCCAGGATTGTGCGATTTCCCGGCCCCACCCTGAGAGAGGGGCAAAAGTCGCCCCGAAAGGGGGGAGACGCACGCGAACCTAGTTTTCTTGGAGACGCTTTCCCTCCACACAGACCTCCTTTTCCGCCCGTTCAGATCGCATTCCGACGGTCGGAGGCCCGGCCAAAGGCCGCGATTTCCAGGCTCTACCCTGACAGAGGGCAAAAGTTGCCCCGAAAACAGGGCGACGCGGACAAATCAATTCCTCTTTTAGATGCTGTCCTGCCCCACAAGCATCCGTTTCCGCGTGTTCCGAGCGCGTTCCGATGGTTGGAGTCCCGCCGGCAGCCGCGATTTCCCGGCCCCACCCTGACAGAAGGGCAAAAGTTGCCCCGAAATGAGGGTGACGTGGACACACCTAGTCATCTTTGAGACGCTTTCCGTCCGCGCAGGCCTCTGTTTCAACCCTTACCGAGCGCGTTCCGACAGTTGGAGGCCCGCCCATAGGCCGCGATTTCCTGGCCCTACCCTGACAGAGGGGACAAATTTGCCCCCAAAAGAGGGCCACACGGATACACCTAGTCCTCTTCGGGACACTGTCCCTCCATGTAGGCCTCCATTTCTGCCCTTTCCGAGGGCGTTCCGACGGTCAGAGGCCCGCCCAGAGGCCGCGATTTCCCGTCCCTACCCTGACAGAGGGGAAAAAGTTGCCCCGAAAAGAGGGCAACGCGAACACACCTAATCCTCTTTGAGACACTGTCCCTCCGCCCAGGCCTCCGTTTCTGCCCATACTGAGCGCGTTACGACGGTCGGAGGCCCTCCCGAACGCCAGGATTTCCCGGACCCACCCTGACAGAGAGGCAAAAGTTGCCCAGAAAACAGGGCGACGCGCGCACCTGGTCCACTTTGAGACGCTGTCCCGTCGCACAGGCCTCAGTTTCCGCTAGTTCCGAGCATGTTCCGATGGTCGCAGTCCTGCCCGGAGGCCGTGATTTCCCGGCTCCACCCTGACAGAGGGTAAAAGTTGCCCCGAAAACAGGGTGACGTTGACACACCTAGTCCTCATTGAGATGGTTTCCGTCCACGCAGGCCTCCGTTTCAGCCCATACCGAAGGCGTTCTGATAGTCGGAGGCACTCCCTGAGGCCCAATTTCCCGGCTCCACCCTGACAGAGGGGAAACAGTTGCCCCAAAAGGAGGGCCACACTGACACACATAGTTCTCTTTGAGACGCTGTCCCTCCGTGCAGGCCTCCATTTCTGCCCTTTCCGAGCGCGTTCCCATGGTCTGAGGCCCTTCCCGGAGGCCGCGATTTTCCGGCACCAACCTGACAGATGGGCAAGTCTTGCCCCGAAAAGAGGGTGACGTGGACACACCTAGTCCTCTTACAGACACTGTCCCTACACGCAGACCCTCGTGTCTGCCTGTACCGAGTGTGTTCCGACAGTCGGAGGACCGCCCGGAGGCCGTGATTTCCCAGCCCCTCCCTGACAGAGGGGCAAAAGTTTCCCGAAAAGGGACCATGCACGCCCACTTACCCCTCTTTGAGACACTGTCCCTCCACGCAGGCCTCCACGCGATTTCCCGGACCCACTCTGACAGAGGGGCAAAAGTTGTTCCGAAAAGAGGGCCACGTGGACACACCTAGACCTTTTTGAGACGCTGTCCCTCCGAGCAGGCTTCCGTTTATGCCAATACCGAGGGCATTGCGACGGTCGGATGTCCGCCCGAAGGCCAGGCTTTCCCGGCCCGACCCTGACAGAGAGGCAAAAGATGCCCGGAAAACAGGGCAAAGTGCCCGCACCTAGTCCTCTTTGAGAAGCTTTCCTTCGCGCAGGCCTCCGTTTCTGCCCATTCTGAGCGTGTTCCGACGGTCGGAGGCCCGCCCGGACACTGCGAATTCCCGGCCCCACCCTGACAGAGGCCCAAAAGTTTCCCCAAAAAGAAGGTGACGCGGAAACGCCTAGTCCCCTTTGAGACCTTGTCCCTCTGCGGAGAAATCCGTTTCCGCCCATTCTGTGCGCGTTCCGACAGTCGGCGGTCCCCCCGGATGCCGCGATTTCCCGGTTCCACCCTGACAGAAGTCCAAAAGTTGCCCCGAAAAGAGGGTCACGCGGACATACATAGTCCTCTTTGAGACGCTGTCCCTCGCACAGGCATCCTTTTCCACCCGTTACGAGCATGTTTCGATGGTCAGAGGCCCGCCCGGACGCCACGATTTCCCGGCCCCACCCGGACAGTGGCCCAAAAGTTTCCCCAAAAAGAGGGTGATGCGGACACACCTAGTCCTCTTTGAGACACGTTCCCTCCGCACAGGCCTCCATTTCCGCCCATTCCGAGCGTGTTCCAACGGTCGGAGGCCCGCCCGGTGGCTGCGATTTCCCAGCCCCAGCCTGACAGGGGGGCAAAAGTTGCCCCGAAAAGGGGCCATGCACGTGCACTTACTACTCTTTTAGACGCTGTCCCTCCGCTCAGGCCTCTGTTTCTGCCTGTTCCGAGCACGTTCCCACGGTCTGAGTCCCGCCCGGAGGCCGGGATTTCCCGGCTCGACCCTGGCAGAGGGCAAAAGTTGCCCCGAAAAGAGGGCCACACGGATACACCTAGTATTCTTTGAGAGGCTGTCCCTCACGCAGGCCTCCATTTCCGACCTTTCCGAGCACGTTCCGACGGTCAGAGGCCCGCCTGGAGGCCGCGAATTCCCAGCCCCACCCTGACAGTGGGGTAAAGTTGCCCCGAAAACAAGGGTAAGCACGCGCAACTAGTCCTCTTGGAGAAAATGCCCTCCGCGCAGGCCTCCGTTTCCGCTTGTTCTGAGTGCGTTCCGAAGGTCGGACGTACGCCCGGAGGCCATGATTTCCCGGCCCCACTCTGACAGAGGGGAAAAAGTTGCCCCGAAAAGAGGGCGACGGGCGTGCACCTTGACCTCTTTGAGACGCTGTCCCTCGCTCAGGCCTCCGTTTCCACCAGTTCCGAGCGCATTCCTGCGGTCGCAGTCCCGCCCGGAGGCCGCGATTTCCCAGCCCCACCCTGACAGAGGGGCAAAAGTTGCCCCGAAAACGGGTGGACGCGCCCGCACCTTGTCCTTTTGGAGACATTGTCCCTCCACGCAGGCCTTTGTTTCCACCCGTTCCGAGTGCGTTCCGACGGTCAGAGGCCGTCCCGTAGCCTGGGATTTCCCGGCCCCACCCTGAAAGAGAGGCAAAAGATGCCCCGAAAAGAGGGAGAAGCGGACACACCTAGTCATCTTTGAAACGCTGTCCCTCCACGCAGGCCTCCGTTTCTGCCCACTCCGAGCGCGTTTCGACGGTCGGAGGCCTGCCCAGAGGCCTCCATTTCCCGGCCCCACCCTGACAGAGGCCCAAAAGTTTCCCCAAAAGAAGGTGACGTGGAAACGCCTAGTCCCCTGTGAGACGCGGTCCCTCCGCGCAGAAATCCGTTTCCGCCCAATCCGTGCGCGTTCCGACGATCAGAGACCCGCGCGGAGGCCTCGACTTCCGGTCCCCAACCTGACAGAGGGGCAAAAGTTGCCCCGAAAAGAGGGCCACGCGGACACACCTAGTCCTCTTTGAGACGCAGTCCCACCACGCAGGCCTCCGTTTCCGCTCGTTCCGAGAGCGTTCTGACGGTTGGAATCCCGCACAGGGGCCGTGATTTCCCGGCCCCTCCCTGACAGAGGGGTAAAAGTTGCCCCGAAAACAGAGCAGCCTTCGCGCACCAAGTCCTTTTGAGACGCTGTCTATCGCTCAGGCCTCCGTTTTTGCACGTTCCGAGCACATTCTGATGGTCGGAGGCACCCCTGGAGACTGCGATTTCCCGGCCCCAAACTCACAGATTGGCAAAAGTTACCCCGAAGGGAGGGCGACGCGTGCGCCCCTACTTTTCTTTGAGAAGCTGTCCCTCCGCGCAGGCCTCCATTTCCACCCATTCCGAGGGCGTTCCGATGGTCGGAGGCCCGCCCGTAGTCCGCGAATTCCTGGCCCCACCCCGACAGAGGGGCAAAAGTTGCCCTGAAAACAAGTTGACGTGGGGACACCTAGTCATTTTGAGACGTCCCACCACGCAGGCCTCCGTTTCTGCCCATACCGAGCGTGTTCCGACGGTCCGAGTCCCGCCCAGGGGCCGTGATTTCCCGGCACAACCCTGACGGATGGGCAAGACTTGCCCCGAAAATATGGCGACGCGGACATACCTAGACCTCTTTGAGACACTGTCCCTCCGCGCAGGCCTCTGTTTCCGCCCATTCCGAGTGCGTTCTGACAGTTGGAGGCCCGCCCGGGGGCCGCAATTTCCCGGCCCCACTCTGACAGAGGGGCAAAAGGTGCCCCGAAAGTAGGGCCACGCGGATACACCTAGTCCTCTTTGAGATGCTGTCGCTCCACGCAGGCCTCCGTTTCCACCCGTTCCGAGCGTGTTCTGACGGTTGGAGGCCCGACCGGACGCCACGATTTCCCGGCCCACCGTGACAGAGGGGCCAAAGTTGCCCCGAATACAGGGCGACGCGGACACACCTAGTCCTCTTTGAGACGTTGTCCCTTTGCGCAGGAATCAGTTTCCGCCCATTCTGTGCACGTTCCGACGGTCGGAGGCCCGCCCGGAGGTCGCGATTTCCTGGCCCACCCTTACAGAGGGCCAACAGTTGCCCCGAAAAGAGGGGGATTTGCGCGCACCTAGTCCCCCTTTGAGACACTGTCCATCAAGGCAGGAATCCGTTTCCACCCGTTCCAAGTGCGTTCCGACGGTCGGATGCCCGCCCAGAGGCCGCGACTTCCTGGCTCCACCCTGACAGAGGGGCAAAAGTTGCCAGAAAAACAGGGCGATGCTTGCGCACCTAGCCTTCTAGTCAGAGGCCAGCCCAGAGGCCATGCCACGAAAAGACGGCCACACGGACACTCCTAGTTCTCTTGGAGACGATGACCCTCGCGCAGGCATCCGTTTCCATCCATTCCGAGCATGTTCTGACGGTCGGAGGCCAGACCGGAGGCCGCGATTTCCCGGCCATCCGTGACAGAGGGGAAAAGTTGCCCCAAATACAGGGCGGCGCGGACAAACCTAGTCCTCTTTGAGACGTTGTCCCTCCGCGCAGGCCTCCGTTTCCGCCAATGCCGAGCGTATTCTGACGGTCGGAGGCCCGCCGGCGGCCGCGATTTCTTGCCCCACGCTGACAGAGGAGCAAAAGTTGCCCCAAAAAGAGGGTGACCCAGAGACACCTAGTCCTCTTTGAGACGCTGTGCCTCCACGCAGGCATCCGTTTCTGCCCTTACCGAGCGCGTTCCGACAGTCGGAGGCCCGCCCAGAGGCCGCGATTTCCCAGCCCCACCCTGAGAGAGGCCCAAAAGTTTCCTCAAAAAGAGGGTGACGCGGACACACCTAGTCCCCTTTGAGACGCTGTCCCTCCGCGCAGAAATCCGGTTCCGCCCATTCCGTGCGCGTTCCGACGGTCGGAGGCCAGCTCAGAGGCTGCGATTTCCCGGCCCCACTCTGACAGAGGTCCAAATGTTGCCCCGAAAAGAGGGCCACGCAAACACACATAGTCCTCTTTGAGACGCTGTCCCTTGCACAGGCATCCATTTCCGCCCATTCCAAGCATGTTCCGATGGCCGGAGGCCCGCCCGGAGTCCGCTATTTCCCGGCCCCACCCTGACAGAGGCCCAAAACCTTCCCCAATAGGAGGGTGACCCGGACACATCTAGTCCCCTTTGAGATGCTGTCCCCCACCCAGGCCTCCATTTCCGCCCATTCTGAGCATGTTCCGATGGTCGGAGGCCGTCCCGGAGGCCGGGATTTCCCAGCTGCACCCTGACAGTGGGGCAAAAGTTGCCCCGAAAAGAGGGCCACACGGATACACCTGGTTCCCTTGGAGACGCAGTCCCTCGCGCAGGCCTCCGTTTCCACCGATTCCGAGCGCGTTCTGACAGTCGGAGGCCCGCCTGGAGGCCGCGACTTCCCGGCCTCACCCTGACAGACGGCCAGAAGTTGCCCCGAAAAGAGGGTGACTTGTACACACCCAGTACCCTTTGAGACGCTGTGCCTCCTCGCAGGAATCAGTGTCCGCCGTTCCGAGTGGGTTCCGACGGTCTGAAGCCCGCCCGGAGGCCGCGATTTCCCGACCCCACCCTGTCAGATGGCCAAAAGTTGCCCCGAAAAGAGGGTGACATGGACACACCTAGTCCTCTTTGACACGCTGTCCCCCACCCAGGCCTCCGTTTCCGCCCATTCTGAGCATGTTCCGATGGTCGGAGGCCGTCCCGGAGGCCGCGAATTCCCAGCCCCACCCTGACAGTGGGGCTAAAGTTGCCCCCTAAAGAAGGAGAAGCGGATACACCTTGTCCTCTTTGAGACGCTGTCCCTCCATGCGGGCCTCCGTTTCTGCCCGTTCCGAGAGAGTTCTGATGGTCGGAGTCCCGCCCGGAAGCTGCGATTTCCCAGCCACGCCCTCACAGATGGGCAAGACTTGCCCTGAAAAGAGGCCGACGCAGACACACCTAGTCCTCTTTGAGACACTGTCCCTCCGCGTAGCCATCCGTTTCTGCCCGTACTGAGCGCGTTCCGACGGTCGGAGGCCCGCCCGGAGGTCGCGATTTCCCGACCCCACGCTGACAGTGGGGCAGACGTTGCCCCGAAAAAAGGGTGACGCGGGTCCACCTAGTCTTCTTGGAGGGGCTGTCCCTCCGCGCAGGCCTCCGTTTGCACCCATTACGAGCGCGTTCCGATGGTCGGAGGCCCGCCCAGAGGCCGCGATATCCCGGCCCCACCCTGACAGACGCCCAAAAGTTTCCCCAAAAAGAGGGTGAAGCGGACACACCTAGTCCCCTTTGAGACGCTGTCCCTCCGCGCAGGCCTCTGTTTCTGCCCCTTCTGAGCACGTTCGAATGGTCGGAGGTCCACCCGGTGGCCGCGATTTCCCGGCCCCAGCCAGACAGAGGGGCAAAAGTTGCCCCGAAAAGGGGCCATGCACATGCTCTTTCTCCTCTTTGAGACGCTGTCCCTCCACGCGGGCCTCCGTTTCTGCCTGTTCTGAGTGAGTTCCGACGGTCGGAGGCCGTCCCGGAGGCCGGGATTTCCCGGCCCCACTCTGACAGAGGGGCAAAAGTTGCTCCGAAAAGAGGGCCACGCGGACACACATAGTCCTCTTTGAGACGCTGTCCCGCAGTGCAGGCTTCCGTTTCTGCTCATGTCGAGCGCGTAACGATGGTCGGAGGCCCGCCCGAAGGCCAGGATTTCCCAGCCGATCCTCACAGAGAGGCAAAAGATGCACGGAAAACAGGGCAAAGCGCGCGCACCGAGTCCTCTTTGAGAAGCTGTTCTTCGCGTAGGGCTCAGTTTCCGCCCGTTCCGAGCATGTTCCGACGGTCGGAGGCCCACCCGGACGCTGCGATTTCCCGGCCCCACCCTGACAGAGGCCTAAAAGTTTCCTCAAAAAGAGGGTGACGCGAACACACCTAGTCCCCTTTGAGACGTTGT
>NW_025336198.1:23704-44651 GCF_004798865.1 Varanus komodoensis | reverse complement strand
CCATGGCATGCGTTGTTTGAGAGCACCCGCCACACTCTCAGCGGTAATGTGCCCAGCAGCCCCAGAAGGCGCGGGGGCTCTGTCCTCTGCCTAAAGCCACAGCCTGACCCTACAGCATATTCAAGCAGCAGGAAGCCTTCCTGTTCACATGTTGTTCTCAGGGCCTTCTGTGTTCATTCAAGCTCCCAAAGGCCAGAAAATTAGAGCTGGTAAGGGCTGCACTGCAAAAAAGGCTAGTTTGCTGTGAAAAAGGCAAACTCCATGTTGGGCATAATTAGGAAAGGAGCTGAAAACAAAACTCATGCCAACATCATTGTGCCCATACAGAAACCCATGGTGTGACTACGCTTAGAATACTGTGTATGGTTCTGATTATCGCAGCCAAAGAAGCTATCATGCAAAGGAAGCTGGCACTCCAGGTCACAAGTACCCAAATGGCAGCCAATCACCATCTTCATGCAATGACATAGTTGAAGTGACCCAGAAAGTCACCAGTCCAACCCCAGTGCATTGCACAGGTAAAGCATTTCTACTTCCTTTTCCTATACATCTCCCGCACAGGCTTTTGGTTAATTTTCTGATCCCAGAAGAAGGATCCTGTAGCTATCCATCTCCTCATAGTGCAGAATGGGCAACAATGTGAGGAAAGCGCAAAAGAGCGCTTTGCTTTTAAGTAGTTTTTGTATTTATGAAACAAAAAGGATTTGGGTTTTTGGCTTCATAGATTACCAAAATGCATCCAGTAACTATATACCACTCTTGTCAAATGGAAACTGGAGTTAATTTAGCCCATTCAAAGCAGAGGTAACCAAAGGGGTACCCATTTGTTGGCCTGAATTAGGGCCAGAGGCCCCTTGGGGTGGGTGTGGGATTCCTGGTAAACTGGAGATGAACCTTAACTGGATGCGTTATAGCCAAACTAAATTGTTGAATAGATAAGTTTTAGCTGATTTAAGCATGGAAGTGAACAGGAAAATGGCTCTAGCAAATGCATGTGCAGGCATTTATTTAAGAGACACTCCAGATTCATTGCAAGAATATGGACTGGTTCCAACAGGGGAATGTAAACAGTATATTCTTGAAGGGAGTGAGAAAAATTCCTCAGATGTGAGCTTACTTCCATCGGCTCCAATATTGACCGTAGGTGTTCCTTCCCCCACTGATATTTCAAAGGTTCCTCCCTCATACAAAGGCGCCTGCTCCACCTTCTGTAACTGGAGTTTACGCATTACTGGTGAGTTTTGCCTCAGGGTTTTAAGAATTCACCCACCTTGTTCTCACGAGCACTGGCTAAGGATTTGTCTGAATGGATCAGAGAATCTAATGTAGTTTTACTTCAATATGTTCATGATTTGCTATTGGCAGCTGAGACTAAGGAAGAGTGTACACAGAAGACCCTTAGTCTGCTGAACTTCATTGGCACCAGGGGATATGGTTCTCAAAGGAGAAATTGCAGGTCTCCCAGGAACAGGTGCCATATCTGGGTTTCCATCACTAGTCTTTACTAATAAAGAAAAGAGGTGATCTGCTGCACCCCCATTCCAGCCAGCTGCTGCCAGTTGCAAGTCTTTTTGAGAATGGCAGGTTTTGCTGAATTTGGCTTCCAAACTATGGACTTTGGCCAAAACCTCTTTATGAATGTTTAAAAGGAGAAGACACAGATCCTTTCCACCTCACCAAAGAGGCAGAGTGCTCTGTTCATGCATTTCCTCTTCATCACCTGGAGGTGCCAGCTTTGGGTCTCTCTAATCCCCAAGGCCCTTTCAAACTGTTTGCGCATGAGATGCTAAGAAACTTATGCTTGTTAATTAAGTGTTAATTAATTATGCTGTTCTTGTGCTCCTAGAATGGGGGGCAGGAGGTGTTGCTGGCTCACCTCAGCCCAACTTGCTCCTTATCAAGACATGCTTCTTGAAAACCCAGAAGTCACCCTCCACACCTGTGGGCCATTAAACCTAGTATCTCTCCTCCCAGCTCCCAGTGATGACATGATACAACCTTCAGAAGGTTGACATGGTTTCTTCGAAGCCGCCCGGACCTTCGAGGCCAGCCCCTCCAAAATCCAGACTTGGTACAGTTCACAGATAGCAGTAGCTTCATGGAAGAAGGTGTACATAAAGCGGGCTATGTGGCAGTGGACCACCATGGGATGGTAGAAGGTTCGGCTCTTCTCTCTGGCTCCACACACAGCTTGCCAAGTTAATCGCACTGGCAAGAGCTCTCCAGCTTTTGGAGAAGTGCACACGCACAGGACGATTTGGAAACATCAAGTGTTGTTCACTGCGCACGGGGATCAGATCAAGAAAGGCCCCCGGATTCTACAGATCCTGGAAGAAGCTCAACTTCCTTCCACAGGAGGTGGAGGCTCTGGTGTTAGCAGTTAATAAATTGTACACAGGAAGGTGAAACAAGTGGTTTCCTTTATTCGTGCTTCCTGATAAGCCTATTTCTATACAAAATAGGTGTCCATGATGAAGGGGAAAGCTATTTCATTACCTCTGCCAAAGATTTCTAAGGCTGAGTATAGACCCCCCCCACACACCCTTATGTAATAATACAACTTCCTTGTTGGCCACAAGCAGGGCTAAGCACCACAATCTTAACCTTGGGAGTGAGTGTTCTCTGCTTAGATCTTGCCCAGGGCATGGGTAAGACTCTCACGCAAGTAGCTGCAAAACAAAGCCACTCACATATTAAGCGATTATGAAAAATAACAATATCTGGTTTGCAGATCATCATCATGGCCCACAGGACAATAATCTCCATGTTCAGTTACTGTAGGTAGTTGCTGAAAGTACAAAGAGTTCTTGCTACATTTGATCTTAAGTCCCCACACATCAGCAGGGCAGGATTCCTTTAACAGGAATGCCATCCGATTGGACACATTATAATTATACACTAGAGCTCAGCAATTCATATTTCCACACGAATGGTTCCTTTTTCTCTCTGGTGCATTCAGGTGCTCACCCCATTGTATCTGGAAGTTTGGCATGGGGCAGAGATTGGGTGCTAGCATTTGTGCAACTGTTTTTGCTTTCATTAGAACTCAGTGGGAGATACAAAATGCCACAGGCTATACCCTTTTTGTAGGGAATTTAACAACCTACATCAAATACACATACAATGAGAGTTGGTCTACTGTGTATTCAGCCATACTAACTTGGCACCCTCCTCCTGGAACTTATTGAGTACGTGGCCAAAAAGCCCTTACTATATTTCCAAATGATGGACAAGGCATTTGTTTTATCAGGCTTATAGTCCCTAACCGTCGCATTACCACTTCCCTCTGGGAGGGGATATATTGAAATAAGAGAGCAGCAGACACGCAAGCTGTTCAAAATATTGCTCTTGATGGTAATGGAGAATCTATCTTGCATGTTATGTTCCCACTAGCTGGAGTTTATTTGAATCATAGGGACATTAGGGCATTAACTTCTGTGTTTTCTGAATTTCTAAATGAAACCACTGGTGCCCTTACTGACACCCAGCAAGAACTGGCACAACTGCGAACCCTTGCAGTGAAGAACAGATAGGCTCTTGATTATCTTTTGGAAAGTCAAGGTGGGGTGTGCAGTTTAGCTGGCACCAAATGTAGTGTCTTTGTGGAGGATAAGACAGTCTTGTAGGATTCTCACATCCAAAAGCTTAATGATTTGCCAGTTCTTAAAGATATAGTAAAAGTGGTCTTGGGTCTCTTTTTTTCCTGGTTAGAAGACTGGGGTTGGTTACAAAAGCTAGCTGTCTCTTTAATTATACTGATTGTAATTATTATTTGCCTCTGTAGCTGTATTAATTGCATCCCCAGTTTTATGCAAATGCTCTGTCAGCCCTTAGAGCAGCCAATACACATGATGCCCCCACAGGGCTCCCCAGATTGAATTCTGGCTTCCTATCCTTATGGGGGAATCAAAAAGAATCTGCCCTACCAGGACTGATTTTTCTCAAAGAAGGATTTGTTGGCCTGAATTAGGGCTTAAATTAGGGTCAGAAGCTGGAGGCCCTGTGGGCAGGGGGCTTTCTGGTAAACTGGGGATGAACCCTAGATAGATTGATCATAGCCAAACTAAATTGCAGTATAGATAAGTTTCAGCTGATTTAAACACAGAAACAATCATCAGGGCATGACTGTATGGGAAGAAAACCACAGGAAGAAAAGCACCAGTGTATGACCAAGATGAGGAGAATTATGGCACGATGAAAGGGGCCTTTGATGAGAAGGACAGGAACAGTGGTTGAAGAAAGATATAAAAGACCTGTTGCCGTGAGGCCATAACTCACATCTCCAATTAATTCACACAGCAGTTGGCAATAAAACTAAAGACTTTTATTGCTATTTACTACAAGATTTACGATACAACAGATTGGCAATGAGCTCCTTGAAGCTCAGTTGCCCCCTCCTTTCTGAACTAAGAGGGAGAAAGTCACGGGAATCTCAATCTCCTGTCACGTCTTTCCGTTCGTGGGTGGGACAAACTTCTCTCCTTCTGTCCCAATTGGTCTATCCTCCGCAATCTTCTCCTGAGCTGGGCGTTCCTTAAATTTCCTGTTACGTCTTCCTGTTCTCCAAGACTCTGCCCAGCAGCTTCAGAGTCAGGAGGCGGGTGGGGGGGGGCAACTTGTTCAAACACCTCGGAGTCTGGAGGAAGGGAAGCTGCACCCTGCTCTAACAACTCAGAGCTAGGGTGCGGGGAGGCTACTCGCTCGGAAGCCTCAGAGTCAGGCTGCAGAGGGGCCGTTTGGGCCCTGGGCACCAAGTATAAATCTCCTTGTTCCAATGCCTGACCCTCACTGTGAGCTTCTGGCCCTCTCTCGCATGCCAACGCCTCTGTCGAGCCATAAGGCACGACACCTGTGGATTGTTTGTTCAGGGGGTACAATTTGAGTTTTCCTGAATTACTCTGTGCTCCACTTTGTTCATTGTGCACCTGAATAAAGGTCTCTAGACTCTTGAGACTGGGATCCTCAACACTTGAAGGCAAATCAGGCAACACATGGACACCAATGCACTTCCAGACACAATTCTGGCGCCCTCGAAGATGCCTTATTCCTCCCACTTAAAACAAATTAACATATTTTCTACTGACAGTAGCACTTGGTGTGAAAAAGGGTTTTGTTGGCACTGAATACTGTGCATTCAAAGAAATGTCAAAGAAGGAGTTCAGTGAGTCGGAGTTCAGACCCCAACTCTGCCTCGTATTTGTCCTTTGGGCAGGCTACTTGCCCTTTTCTATGTCTCAGATGGCAGCCATCTTGTGATGGTGCCCAGGTTGTCATGTGTACCCATGGCCCAAAATGTTGCCTAAGCCTGGTCTACAGGAAGCTTTGCGAAAGGCATCTAGCCGTATTTGTTGCAGCCTTGAATCTCACATGACCAGGGATTAATCATGTACGTGCTCATACTGCTGCTTCTGGAATATTGACGAAGGTTGTTGTGTGCTCAGAATTCCTCCCTCAGGATGATCTGATGGCTCCTGCAACCTTTATAGCTCTGGGGTGGATGTTGTGCTTTCCAAACAAGCCTTAGTATTTGCTGCATTCTGCCAAACCACCAGGTGACCTGGTGCTTGCATCACTGACCTTATAGAAAGGCTGAGAAAGAAAAACCAATGAAGGAGCAGGCCTTAACCTTAAAAAAACTTAAGTACTGGGTTACAGCCTCATTAGAAAAGCCCTGAGTTTGCCCAACCTTGTAGGGTTCGAGGTGGAGACAGAGACCACCAATGGTCGAGGTCAAGGGACCATTGTGCAGGAGCCATAGAATCACTCCCTAAATTTCTTCAGTGTACGTGATTCATAGATAATTGTTAGATAAGCATACGACACTCTTTTGCTGCCGCCACTGCCAGCAGTGAGGCAAGAGCAATCTTCACCCGCCTGGACACCCTGAGAGCAGGAGACACTTTCAGTGCAGTAGGGACATGTATCTCTCCAGTTCACTCCATCCTTTAAATTTCTCTGCCTTCAGTGCCATGGGAAGAAAACGGTGCATATTTGGAAATATATATGCCAGATCAAGAACCATATGAATATTCAAAAGAGCAGAGAGACTTATTTCAATCTGTGCCAATCTTCTGTTTCTTGAAATCCATGCAGGAAAAAAAGAACATTCAGGATCAAAGAGCTGATGCTTTGGAAACTCACTCTGATTTGAGTGAGAAACCTGTAGTATTTTATCCACATGGGGTCTGTCGCTTAAATCGCACGAGAATGGTCATTGCATGATGAATCCATGTGGCCAGTTCACAAAGTTTATTGCAATGTCACACTGCCGGAGAGTTCAGTGGTAGTACAAGTTTTAGCTCGATATCCGTGCAACATGGCCCGTTCATAGTACTGTGATCTGTGGGGCTGGAGGCAGATTGTAGCTTATTTGGTTTCCCAGAGTGCTACCAGCACTTTGAAAGTGGAATTACACTCATCACACGCTCATTTCTGATGTCCTCTCCCAAAGAGTTGATTGAAATCCTTTCTTCCATTTCTGAAATAATCCTGCCAGCATGGAGGGGACGCTTCTCCCTGTCCCATTAACAGAATTGTAGAGAGTCCTGGCAACACAATTTCCCATGTGGAACCTTCAATTTCTCTCCTCTTCCTCCTTCCTTTCACTCTTTCTTTTTCATGTTAACCTACAGGAAATCCACTAAGGGAAGAAAACAGAATAGCTGTACAGGACCATCCCAACAGTGTGTGAGGACTTGGAGCCCTGTGTCTGGAAGCACCCATACCTTCTGCTTTTTGCTTGTTCCAAACTGGCAAGAAGTGGCACAATGTTGTCAGCCAATCACGCTCACTATGTCCTTGTGCTCTAAGTAGAAGATTCTGAATCCTGGAAAAGAATCCTGAAAAAGCACTTGCTTTTCATTTATTAATTTCATTAATTTCCATTTTTGTCTGATTGCATATACTGTGATTCTCTTCTTTATTTATTGTACTATTTTAACTGTATTATTTTATTTAATGTTATTATTGACATTTAGGGATGTGGATGGCAGAGTGGTTTAAACTGTTGTGCTGCTGGGCTGGCAGATCGAAAGGTCGCCGGTTCGAATCTGCACAACGGGGTGAGTTCCCGTTGCTCCGTCCCAGCTCCTGCCAACCTTGCAGTTCGAAAGCATGCAAATGCAAGTAGATAAAAAGGTACCACTTCGGTGGGAAGGTAACAGCATTCCGTGCACTTCGATGTTTAGTCATGCCGGCCACATGACCACGGAGACTGTCTGCAGACAACGCTGGCTCCCTTGGCTAGGAAATGGAGATGAGCACCGCCCCCTAGAGTCAGGCATGACTGACGTAACATCAAGGGGAAACCTTTACCTTTACCTTATTATTGACATTTCTATTGCTGTGGCCATCCAGAGAGCTTTTATACAAATTTAATAAATAAATAAGCCTCTCCTGCATTAAGAGAAACTGCCAAGAAGGCTCATGACAAGGAAAAAGTTTTATATGGTGTCTTGATGCGTGGCTGTCGGAAGCCTGCACATCGCTTGCTCTCACCCATCCAAGGCCCTCTTTGGGCCACAGCATCTCCCTGCCTCCTTCAGAGGAGGCATTCCTTGTGACCACCTCCACTTCATGGAATCAGCTCTCACACCAGGGCTTCCCTGGGGGGATGGCAAGCCCTCCCATCTCTGCCGTGGGGCTCTCAGCTCTGGAGAAATGCCATCCGTGTATGGCCGCTGCTGCTGCTCCCCTCACCTTCGGTGTCTTCTCCTCCACTGAGGACTGCGTCGAGGAGCACCTGCTCCCCCGCTGCTCCCTGCTCTCCTGACCGTCATCCTGGGTAACCTGGCTCTGCGGAAAGTCACGTCTCGTCCCTCAAGCTAAGGTGCCCGTCTATGGGAGCAGTCCTCAGCACGAGCACAGGCTGGCCACTGCCACTCAACTGCATATTTCCGGCCCCATTCCAAGAGAGCAAGACATCGTTCCTCCCACCCAAACATGATCTCAGGGCTCCTGCAAGGCCAACGTTGGCAGTGTTTGTGTTACAAACTCCAATCATTTGTCCTAAGTTTTAGAAACCATTGAGCGTGTTTTAGAATCAGAGCACCAGGCCATCAAGCGAAAAAAGGAAAAGGAAAGTAATATCCTGGGAAACAAAACTCGATATAATTAAAAGATGTAAAAGTGGCGAAAGTTTACAAGCAAATTTGGCTAGAATGAGTCAGCGCTACAATTTTAACCAAAGCTGCGATCAAAGTAAAGTTGAGCCCTTGTCTGCAAGTATGGAATGTGCATGTAGCCAAAGTGCATTAATGACTGGAGTGGAAGACTTGCTAATTATTTGACTGGAATATTGCAATCAAAAGAGGATTCCAATTAGTACTCATAACATCAGTGCCAAAGCTTTAAGTCTCTTTTCAAAATCAAAGAAAATAAAACAGTACCACATGATGAATTGTTAATACTGTAATCGATTATGGACAAATAGAGATGTGTACCATTGATTATTAGATTTGATTAATGCAGTTTTGATCTACGTAGCAATATTGTGTGGGCAACTAACAGCATCAATCGAAGAACACCTGTGTTTTCCCTGGCAGTTCAGCCCTCGCACCGGCCTGCGTTGACGTGCCATTGACATGTCCTTACTCGCGATTATGAGCAAATTGCCTGGTTGCTCTGTCCCAGACAGAGGCTGCCCTGACTTCATTGGGTCTTTACTTGTGAATTACCCAATTCTTTTTCATGCATGGTATTGCAAGCAACATGTGGGTGGTGAAAATAGGATTAAGTAAAGTACATTTAGAGTGTGAATGACTCTAATCCAAGGTTCCAATTCTATGATAACCCCCTGCAGACACCCACATGGATGCATTTCTGTGTATGAGGATCATCTCTTCTTCAGCTTTCTTAGAATTACTGTTACTCCAGGTAGTCTTGTTACTCTTAGAATTACTGTTACTCCAGGTAGTCTCGAAAGGAGGTGCTTGCCCTCCAGAGTGCTTCAAAAGGTTTGGGATCTTTTGCTGGGCTCTAATGAGAACATGCCCTGGTTTTGCCTTCACACCACACTGAGAAAGGGAAGGAAAGTTTATTCATCGGATGACTATAGAGCAGGCACAAGCTTTTGACCTGTGTTGTCCAGATAGCAAATATTCCTGTTGTATCTCAAAGAGAGAAAGACCTTCCTGGCAGAGAGAGAGAGAGAGACTGCGAGGTGGGCAGGAGCATCCCTGTCCTGAAGCAGTAGAGCCTGAGGTCACAGATTGCCAGAACAGGCTTGCAGAGGAGAAAGGGCCTCCTTTCTAAGCCCCTGATATTTATACTATTCCTCTGTAAACATGTGACTATAGGAAAAAAACGAGTTTCCCAAGTTTATGCTCTTTGTTGGAAAGGTGCTTGACTGCTTCTTGATGGCCTTAATTATGCTTTCTCTGAGAGAGACAGTTCATTGGTCTGTGTTTGCCAGGTGCTATAGATGAGAGCATTTCCAGGTGTCTCAGTACAATGGCTCATCCAGCCTGCAGGTGGGTAATCTCTTTAAGTAGGGAAATGCCTGTCCTTTTGTCCACAAGAATTCCAGCATGCATTCTTAACTCACACACGCCCTAAAAGCCCCTTTATGACCTGGGAGTTTATGCTTCCAGTGCTAATACTGATACATACATACATACACACACATACATGTTACAGTACCATCAGCATAAACTTGTTCCCAATCTTTGCAAAGACTGTACATCTCTTACACTAGAACCTGAATTTCCCATACCACCCATTTTCATCTTCTCATGTTTGCAAAGCACTTATTTTCTCTTCTTATTTTCCCCTTCCTATACCAAACCAATAATATTCCTAAGCACTTATTTACCCTCACCACCCCATCCTTCCTACAACATTTATTGTGTGCTGAGACTTTCAACAGTCTCATAACTTTTGAAGAAGCCATTGACTCCTTCTTTCATCATTCAAAAGCATCCCAAAACAAATCATGTAAGAAAAATACCACACTGTAGTTGCAGAGTATGCAGGATTATACTTAAGGTGCAGGATTATACTTAAGATATAAACAAACTGATAAATCTTGCATTGAGAGAAGAGAGGAAGAAAAGCAAACACCTATTGCCTTTTAAAAATAAATAAAAATTAAAAACAAGTTTCAGAAAGGAAGGAAAAATGAACGAACAGATGAACTTCCAAGCAAGATGGCAATAACCTGGCCATGTGGCCCCTTTGTTTCCCCCACTAACATATAAATCAAGACAAACATAATGTAGACATGTGCATAGCCACCTGCACAGACATACAATTCCAGTTCTATATCCTCCATTCACACAGAAATTGTTCTATTAAAAAGACAGGATCTCCTGTAAAGAAAGCAAAGGAGGCAAAAGATTAAAAGGAGGATGAAGCATAAGGAGCCCCAATGATGGAACGTCTCAGCCCCTGTGACAAAGCAACTGACATGCAGGTGGGCTAAGCAGCCAACACAGAAGAAAGTTAAGTGCTATATGCTAATCTACTGTGTGCACACACTACTCCAGGTAATCTTGTAAAACTCAGGGCTTATTTATTTAATTATACATTATTTATTTATTTAAATTTAATTTAATTTAATTATTTAATTACTGAAGTCTTGGGACAGTTTAACAATACAAAATGCAAAAAATAAACCACAGTGTCCTAAAAATTCAACTAACAATAAAGCCCAATTAAAACAGTCAGGTCTTAAAACATTGGGAAAATGAAAGGGTTTTGGCCTGGCGCCGGAAAGACTAAAGTGATGGCGCCAGGTGAACCTCTCGGGGAGCGAATTCCACAACTGGGGAGCCACCGCAGAGGGGGCCCTTCTCCGGGTTGTTGCCCTCCCATCTCCTTCAGGGAGGGCACTTGCCCCAGATCAGTTGAAGCCAAAAGAAGGACACAGCGAAAGAGCAAAAATCTCAGAAAGGGAATCCTTTGCAGCCTAAAAGCTGAGAGCTAAATCCTAGGGAGAAATCCAGGAGGAACTTACAGTTCTCCTTTGTGGAGTCTTGATGTGAGAAGCTTCTAGAGCCAAGGAAATCTTACATGCTGTGTGGAACAGGGAGGCTGCTGGGGGTTGCAACAGCTCCATTTCTTTTTTTTAAATAAGTTTTATTTGAAATTATAATCCTAAAAAACAAAAAGAAAGCTCCAAACAACATCCATCATCAAAAAACATCTTGCCCGCTGACTCAGCCCCCACACCCTTCTTTTTCCAATTATGATAACTTAAAAACATATTTAAATCTATGCCAAGTCCCATTTCTCTAACCAATAATAAAAAGAGTCCCAAGTTTGATAAAAGTCAGTATCTCCTTTCTCCTTCAATGATAAAGTCAATCTATCCATTTCTGCACAGTCCAGGATCTTTTTAGAATCAGTTCATCGATGGGTAGTTCTTCACTTTTCCAGTGTTGAGCGAATGCAATCCTCGCCGCAGTGATTACATGTAAAATCAAATACATTTCTTGTTTACTAATGTCCTCCGGAATAATGCCTAACAAAAAAACTTCAGGTTTAAAAGCTAAGAATTTTTGTAACATTTCCTTGAGCCATTTATGTATTTTAATGCAATACTTTTTCACATTATCACAAGTCCACCACATATGATATAAAGTACCCAATTTATGTTTACATTTCCAACATCCATTTGACATATTTGGAAACATCTTAGCTAATCTGTTTGGTGACAGATACCATCTATAAAACATTTTATGCAGGTTTTCTTTATACGAAGTTGCTAATGTTACCTTAATATTTCTCTCCCACAGCTTTCGCCACTTTTCTAATGCAATATTAAATCCAAAATTTTGTGCCCACGTTATCATAGTTTCCTTAACCTGTTCATCTTCCATTTTCCTATCAAGTAAGAAGTCATGTAATCTTTTACTCATTTTCTCATCTGATTTAAGCATCACTTGATCAAACGCTGTTAAGCCCTTATAAAAAACCCACGCTTTACAATCTTTAGCATATCTCGATTGTATCTGCACTTTATGCCACCAAGAGATATTAGATCCCTGTTCTTGTGTTTCTGGATTCCATTTCAGGTCTCCATCCTGATCCAAAATATCATCGTATCTTATAATCCGCAACAGCTCCATTTCGGAGCGGCCCCACTGCACCGCTTGCAGCCTCCCCCTTCTGTGGCTTGTGCAGCAGCTGTTTGGACTGATGCCCTGACGGAGAAGGGGGCACTCCTTGTGTCACGTGCAGAGCTCAATTAGGGGTGAGCACCCCACAAATACTGGGCACGCTCTCCAGGAACTCAGACTCGGGGCCACTGCAAAGCAGACTGGAGTTCAGGGTGCCAAGCCCATCCCCTAACAGATTCCTCACCCATCTCCGAGAGAGCTTGTGAGGTGCTCCAAAGGGGCCTCTCCCGGTTGGGAGAATGGCCCTCGACATGGCAGATGCGGCTCAGCATGTAAAGCAAGCATAAAGCAATGCATGTTGGGGCAGAACATCTCGACTTCAAGTATTAATGGAGTGGATCTGAGCTGGTGTGGCTTTCTGAGAAAGGGATCTTGGGGTGGTGGAGGGCAGCTCAATGAGTCTTGAACCAGTGTGTGTCTACTCTGAGAAAGGCAAACTCCATTATGAAAGGTGTTGAAAATAAAAGTGATGATATCATTTCCCTCTAAACTGCACTTACAATATGTGCAAAGTTCTGTTCACCACTCTTAAAAAGGAATATCGTCATGCTGGAAAAGGTGCAAAGAAGGCTAACAGAAATGATAAAGGGCTGAAGCAACTGCCCTATGAGGAAAAGTTAAAACAGCTGAGAGTGTTTTCCCTAAAAAAAAAAAAGCCAGTAAGAGGGGTGTACTGAATTGCACATGGTGCAGATAAAGTGGAAAGAGAGGCTCTAACTGGCAGTTCACAGGCAGAATGAATGATTCCTGGCCCAAGGACTCTGTGAAAGCCCTGGATTTTCCTATCCAGCCTGCACACACTCACCAAGGATCCATCAGCTCCAGCGATGACTTTCTACTAATTCTTGCTGCCTCCAAAATAAGTTTAGCTCCCTTCAGAGCAGCCAGTGCACTGCCTGGGGTCTCGAGCTTATCTTCCAGGCGTGGGACTGTGCTTTCCACAACATCCATCCAGACAGAAATCTTACGGACCAAATATTGTGCTGCCGGCCTAGAGTCTGTGATCACGTTTAAACTTCCAGCGATGCTTAAATGAAGGGGCTGGGCAACTTTGAGAGGTTCAAGGGCAATTCTGGCATTTGCTCCCACCCCCACCCCCCACAGGTTGTTTACACACGCTCATGCACATGCGCGCATGCACACACACACACACACAGGCAAAGAGAAGGAAAAATAATTTTAAAAAAATTGTGTTTAATGCTGCTGAAGAGTGCCATGAGGGGTCAAAATTAGCTGTCAAATCTTTTCTACCAGGGAATTACATACTGTGGAGGAGAGATAGTATTACATACTTAGTCAAGAATTATGGTAAGTGAGAAGCAAAATTGTGGAAGAAGATTAAGAAAATCAACAACATGAATGGCACATTCATGCTGGAATTACACATAGTCAGAGGATGGAACTTCTGTGTTAGAGAATGAAAAAGATGGATATGTGTGAAGTCATGAGTGTTCTTGCTTTTTCCAAAGGTCTCTTTTAATCTCCTTTTACACAAATGTGCTTTTAAAATCATACCACTGAAAAAGTATATCACTTTTATAAGTTCTTGTTCATTGACAACAGTGCACAGGAAATAACATCTAGTCCAAGGTTAAGGACAGCTGGGGCACAATACTGTGCATGGTTAGACATGAGAGAATCCTCAACTCCCAGGTGGCCCAAGTTGCTGGATTTTCTCTGCCTTAGTAGAAAATACGTTGCTTTTCATTCTTTTATCGACTGTTGATAGTTATTGAATGTTCATGCTATATGTTGCAGTTGCCCAAAGAATATTGCTAGGTGGCACCATGCACATACTCTAAATCAATAATAAACATGTACAAATTATCCAAGGTACCCTCGTTGCCACCCAAGCATCTCATGCAGCAGAGAGAAACATCTCAGAACATCCCTGGATTCCACATGGTTTCAAGCAGAGGCCACCAAGCCATCACTCTGGGGCATCCGGACCCCTCAGTAGGCATCCCTGCAAGAAGGGCTTGTCTACACTCCACTTCAGACCTTGTTATTGTCTCCATCAGCTGATGCATACAGGTGGGTTAGGAGTAAACGAAGTTCAAAACAGGTTTAACACATGTGGATATAGGCAATCCGTAAATCCCATGATTGATCTTAATGTAAGTCCCCAAGCAATAACACCATGTGCAATTACTGCTCAGTTGATAAAGTACTGGCACACCTCTTCTGAAAGGTGTATTAATAACGTTTCATCCTTTGGAAAGAGCACTAGAAGCTGGTGCAGCTCTCATCTGCAGAGCAAGAACGGTGAGGGAGAAGTGAAGCAGAGGGAAGATGGTGGCTGGAGCAGCCGTGGTCCCAGCCTCCCTGGCTTGGCTCTGGGCTCAGGTCTCGTGCTGCTGGCGGAGCCCCTCGACACTGGCCCTCTCCCTCGTAGCGCTTGCCCTGCTGCTCGACTATGCGAAGCGGAGGAACAGATGGAGTCACCGTCCGCCAGGACCCGCCCCGCTCCCTTTCATCGGGCACTTGGCACTTTTCGATAGGAAGAAACCACATGAATTCTGCACAAACGTGAGTCCTGCCTCACCACCTCTGAGGGTCTTGCATGTCGGGGAATTCTGACTGCAGCCATGCACTGAGAAGCAACTGCGCCAGGGACCTGGTCCAGGCACTTCCCAGCGCTTGCTAAATGACAACCTTCCGGTTTGAGTTCCCGGCACATAAAAGGCAACGTGCTTTGTCCCTGCGGCATCTCTTGCCCTCCCCGCGACTGGCTCTCGCGTGGGCCAGCTCTGAGGACACTGCGTGCCCGGGGGCTGCAGCACTAGCCAGCCGCAGGCCCCGGGAAGCTCCAAGGGGAGTGCGGAAAGGGGCAGGCTCTCGCGCCCTGTTCCTGCAGCGGGGCTTTGGAGGAACCACGCCAGAAGCGGCCTCCCTGCACTCCTAAAGGCTCGGCAGCCGCTGAGCCAAGGCAAGGCAAGGCTACACGGACACGACCTGGCGACTTCCGGAAGCGGTTTTGCTGTAGGGTTGGGACTGGGCATGTGTGCGGAACACGAACTGATTCCATTTCGGCCCCGGTGCCCTTCATGTTCTTTCTCCTAGAATGAGGGTGAGGGTAAGGGAGCCTTTCCCCAGGACACAGCTCGGCAGGGGCCCAGGCTGTCGTTCGGACGTTGCGCTGAGCTGGGCAGGTGTCACAGTCCGCCTCCGTCCAGGGAAACTGGCTGAGTGCCCGATCAACCCGCCCAGTACATGCAGCTCAGCTCTGCTCTACGGAAGCCCGGACAGGGGACTGGGGCAGGCAGGGGGCAACTTCCGCCCCGTTGTGGAAAGGCACTGGTTGGGTGGGTGCTCCGGAGACTCCTGGCCAGGACCCTTCCTTGTCCTGGGCAGAGTGGGGGCCAGTCTCTCACGCATCGCTGACTGTTTGGCCGGAGTCGGAGGAGGACTCGGAAGGGGGAGCAAGGGGGTGGGGGGGAAGCTTGTGAAGCTCCTTCACGGTTGCCCAGTGAGGTTTCTCAGGCCGGGCATGAGAATCATCCTCATCTGGAAGGGGAGGGAGGTGTCGGGTGTGAAGCCGAGTACTTCCCCATGGGGAGCCAGTTGAAGGAGCAAGCCGCTCCGTTGGAGGGGCTTTGGCACTGGCCCCGACCTGCCCTCCAGAGGGCAGCGCCCCCCACAAGGGTGGAGCCAGGCATTTTACTGAAAGGCGGCTGGGGTGGGGGGATTCCGGGAGAATCTCCCATTTGAATTCAGCTCTTCAGGGGACCAGAGGCTTCTCTTCCGTCTTTGGTAGGGGGCTAGTTAGAGCTCAAACGGCTGTATTGCAAAGGACTGCCGAGCTTCTGAAAGCAGAGGGAAGGAGGGAAGGAACCGGCTAACGACAGCCTGCCTTGTTGCTGCTGCCCCCCAGGGAAGGGAGGGCCGGGAGGGCCTGGTGCTGGTGCACATGCCTCTAGACGCAGGGAGGGGTCCTTGCACTTCCGCTGGGCTGGGCTCTCCCTCCCTGCCTCACGAGGGACTCCCCCTACGCTGCCTCCTTGCGCTAATGAGCGTTCCCGCTCCTTGGAGGGCTTCCTCTAGGAAGCATCAACTCTCCCTTGAGGCCACCGTGGGTGCGCCTGTGCAACAGAATGAGCAGGAGCCACTGCCTGCAGAAGGGGCTGGCAGGGTGCGAAGGAATCCGCAGGGGCAGGAGCGCCCCACTGGACTCGGCCCAAGGGAAGCAATCGCAATGGAGTTTGTCTGTGTTTTCTGGCTGTTATTCCCTGCAATTTCCGGTTGTCCAGTGGCACCGTGTACCTGCTCAGGTCAGGACAACGGTGGTCAGCCCTGTAGGGTCATTGGGCCAAACCCCTTAAGGGGAAATTTCTTCAGGTTGTGCTGGAGCTTTTCCCCAGAACGACCCCATCAGTCATTGCTGTCTCATTTGCACGGGCCCGGCCAGCTCCAGGGGTCACTCCTGCTGCACTCCTGCCTACCCGACGCATCCCGTGGCCTCCTGGTGCTCAGCATGCAACCAGTCTGGAGGCTACGTGGATGCAGGCTGCCGTAGCGCCTGATCAGGTGGGAGTGCAGTGGCAGGTGCCCCTGTCTGGGGGGGTTGCTGCCTGGGAGCCCAGGAAGACAACACTTGGAGGGGCCATGAAGGGGACACAGCTGTGAGGATGCTGTGCCTGAGGGGCGGCTGCAAAGCACTGACGAGAGGGGCTCAAACAAAGGACTCCAGGTAAGGTGCCCATTCCCGCTCTCTGACCATCGGTGCCTAAGCACCGTCTACAGCACGATGCTTTACAAGAGCAGCTCGATGCTTTACAAGAGCAGCTCGGCTGGCTCCTCCCGGGAGGGACCTGCAAGCTGCAAACAGACCGGGAGCCGCAATAGGCCCAGCATGAGAATACAAAAGGGTGAGAAACAGTCTGCCTGGGGCCAGAGGAGAGCCCAGGGGTGAGGGTGGGCTGTAATCTAGGCCAGCGGAGCCCATGGGAGGGGGAAAGTGGAACCCGGGGAGAGGAGGCTGATGCCTTCTGAGAAAGAAGTCAATGCTTTGTGCTTTCATCTTGGTGGCTTGAGCACTCACTTGGCAAAAACTGAACCTCCATGGTACATAAGTTGGGAGTGTATTCTCCAGAAGAGCTTTACTCGAAGTTAGCTCTGTCTTGCTTGTTTTTCAATTCCTCCATGGTGTGGGAGGAGCGGGGAGGAGCTGTCCCTTGAGGAAGAGCTTCAGGCCTGAAACAAGTCCAGGCTTTCCCACTTGTCTCGGTCTGCAGTCTGCTGCACTTTGGATCCTCTGCTTTTGCTCCACTTTTCCGCTGGACATCAGATTGATTTGTGCCATTTTCTCCTTATGTATCATAGATGGGAAAAAAGTTTGGACCAATGTGCCTGTTCCAGGCTGGGTGGACAGATATAATCCTACTAAGCGGGTTCAAGACGATAAAGGAGGCACTGGGACAAAAGGCCGAGAGCTTTGCCGACCGACCACCGGTGCCGATGCTGAGGGTCGCAGGCCGCGCACCGCGTTGTGCAGGCGAGTGTTGCTCACGCGGTGATGGGATGCCCCGAAAGAGCAAAGGCGACAGGATGGGGCTGCAGCCGTGCCTGGGCAGCTAGCCAGGCATGCCGGCACGAATGAACGATGCTGCCGCAGCAAGCCTGGCTCTTTCTCCTGCGGCCCCCTTGCCAAGGCAGCATAAGCAAACGCCACCTGGGCCCACTCTGAGCTGGCACAGGTGCCAGCCTTTCCGCCTGTGTGTGCAGCGAGAGGCAGCCGCACACTGACCTGCTGCAGGGCTCGCCAGGAAGCATCGCTCGCTCCTGCCCACAGGGAGGTCTGGCAGCAGGTCGTGGGAGAGCATGGCGGGCAGGCACTTCTCATGCTCAAGCTTCCCCTGGAGAAGCAGCAGCAACTTCAGCGGGCTGCCATGGCGGTCTTACTGGAGCGGGGATGGCGGCTTGAGGGGAGAACTGGCACGTTGGTTGTGGTCACGTGCTGTTTGGGGAAAGGGTGATGGATGCCTGGCTGCTCAGCGAGCACGCTCTGCAGGGCATGAGGTCAGGGTTGCCCTCCTGCCCGGGCAGTCAGTGGGAAGTGGGGGAGGCTGCAGATAGCAGAGCCCCCAAGGAGACGCCTCATCCACCCAAGGGTTGTCGGAGCTTCTGGTGTGCAGCTGCCTCGAGGCGTTCATGGGGCCCTAGAAGGAGCCTGAGGAGCCAGGAGCCGTCCGAATGTGCAGCCGTGGGGCGACAAGGTGTGCTTTGTTTGGGAGGGCCCACACCTCTTGGCTGGGTGATCAGAAGTCATATGGGCCAACCTGGAAGGCAGTGATGTGAGTCACCTTGGCAGGGGGGATTCACCTGGTTCACGGAGAGTAAGCCTGTCAGTGGCTGCTCCCTGTGATGGCTAAATGCCACCTGTGGCATCTGAGGCTGCTGGCGTCCGTACGCTGCACCAGCTGATGAGGTGGTGAGCAGGACAGTGCTGTGCATTCAGCCCCAGCTTGTGGACTTCCTGGAGGGCTCAGCTTGGCCATGGAGAGAACAGAAGGCTGGACCAGAGGGGCCCTGGCTCTGATCCTGCAGGGCCCCTTTTCGGTTCTTGTGAATTGGAATGCTGGTGAAAGTTGCGGGGCTCGATTGGGTGCTACAGCTTTCATGAGCCCAGAGGGCTGAGAAACAGCTGGGGATGTCCAAGCTGACTGCCTCAGTCTGCCCTTTAACAATAGCAGGGAGAAAATTATCAAAAGCAGAATTTAAGTTCAGAATGGTTCTGGAGAGCAATGAAGAGCACAACAATGGACTGACAGGAGACTATTTTCTCTCCTTAGGAATAATCATGGCAAGGTGCAGTGATGGCTGGAGAGAGCAGAGGAGATTTTGTCTCAAAACCCTGAAAAACTTTGGGATGGGGAAAAAAACACTTGCAGTGCGAGTGTCTGAAGAAGCCAGACATTTGTGTTCTGAATTAAAATCCAAAGATGGTACGTCTTAGTCTTGGGGTGGATACACGGAAGCAAAATACTCCCCGTGGTAATTGGTGGACATAATTCTAGCTTTGATCTTGAGTCAGACTTGATCAGAGGCTGGAATGACTGATGCAGCATCCATGAGCTGCTCTTGAGAGCGTGAGGCAGGCTGAGAGGTGCAGCAAGAAACATTTTAGATTTGTGTCAGGTTTGTGGGTGGAATTCTGGACTCCCCTCTGATTCTGATTAATCAAACTGTGAGTTGAGGTTGACTTGGGTTCATCTGAAGGACGTTGAGAACTTGGTGGAATAAGAGTCCTCCTGTGAAACCCAGGCAGAAAAGACTTTGCCCTCACTGGGATGGGGGCAAATCAAAGCCCCTGGGTTCCCTCACACAAGCCTCGGGCTGCGCGTGCTTGCAACAGCAGGCAGGAGTACACCCCCAGCTGAGTATTCTGTGGAGGCAGCTCAGCAGCACCCCGATACTAACCACTCATGCAGACACTTAGGTGTAGCAGGAAGGCACAGACAGCCCCTCAGAAAAGCACTTAGCAATGCCCCACTTTCTTGAGCTCCCTTTGCAACATGCAGGTAAGCTTTCCCATGAAGTTGGCCTTGGCTTCTCATCCCCGATTGGAGGCACCTTGGAACAAGTGCTCCTCCGTCTTCCCCACTGCTTGGGGACTTGCTCTACAGGGCTTGCTCTGCCTGGGGCTCTAAGGTCTCCTAAGGATTCTGGGTATTGCTCCTTCTTAACTTCCTCTGTTCTCCTTCTGGTTTTCCCTCTCCTGTTGGCTATTGGCTTGGTTCACTCTACCCACTAGACAACCACGTTTTGCATGCATGACTGAGGCTGGCAGTTTGCACTCTAGCAGCACCTGACACACTTGGACGGAAAAGTGTAGAGAAAGGAAGGCACCAAATGGAAGCACTTAGACATGGTTTCTGAACCGGGAGTGGCACATGGCACAGAAGAGAGACACTGCTTGTGCAGCACATGGGGGTTTGATTGCTGGCGACCACCCTGTGAATGCCAGGTGTGCTCACCAGGAACTTTGACTCTGGGCTGTGGCAAGGTGGACTGTCGTTGCGGAGCTGAGCCCAGGGAATGGATTCCCACCGCCCAGAAGATCCCCCCGCACGTGCCTAAGTGGAACTGATCAAAAGTGCACTGAGTGCACAAAACTCGGGAGGGCGGGTTCTCCAGTTTTCACAAAGGCTTTGGTGTCATGGCTGTCATGACAAAAGCACAAACATTGAAGGAAGGGTCTCAAGGATCGGGAAGAACTGGTTCCAGGCTGAAAACCCTGAAGCGGATCATCCTGCTCCCCAAACCATCAAACCTCAAAACTATGGACTATGGAATGGCTTCAGTGCCATTCCCAATATGCACCTCGCCAGCTTTCGACAGCATGGTAAACCGTGTGCCAGGAGAATTAGGAAAATCGTACGGCCCACAATGGGCACATGGGGGTAGGGAAAAGAAGCTGTCCAAGTGTCTTCTTCCCTGTGGTCATCCAAGCCCAAGCCATATGGAAAATACCTCCATATTATTGTGACTGAATTAGTTGACCATCACATGCTTTCTTGAGTGAATTGTTCTTACCTGGAAGATGAGAAGCAGGCCAAATGCAATGATGACTCCTCTCTTTGTGGTTCTTGTGTCTCATACAGGTTCCCTGTTTGATCCACGAAACAGCATCTTCAGGGCAGTTGGGAATATTATCTGTGCTCTAACCTTTGGAGAACGCTTTAAATACACTGATAAGACCTTCTTGAAGCTAATGCATTTGGTTGAGGAGGTCATGGGAGGACTAACCAAAATCATGGCTCAGGTGTGTTCTAAAGTTTGATTAGATTAGACATTAAAGGGGGAAACCATCTAAGGCAGGGGTCTCA
>NW_025336198.1:17675-23604 GCF_004798865.1 Varanus komodoensis | reverse complement strand
TTACCGCTGAGAGTGTGGCGGGTGCTCTCAAACAACGCATGCCATGGCAGGCCAAAGCAGTCAGAAAACAGCCTTTCTCGGCAAGGAGGGAGATGAGGCTGGAAACTGAGCAAAGACTGAAGTGATTTCTGAGCTCCAAAGCACAAAAGTCCTTTCTTGAACAGTCAGCTTTCTTCTTTCATACCCATTTCACAGAAAGCAAACGGATGAGCCTTGGAGAAGAAGAAGTTGGTCAAGAAACTGAGCAGAGGCAGGGCTGGGGTTTGAGCCTCACATGCCAAATCATATTTGGCCCCACAAAACTAAAGACATGAAAATGCCCATTTCATGGAAGGAGATGCTGATCCTTCAGAAAAAACACCTCTGCAGGCAAGATACTGGCACCACACGGCCACTCCAAAAGAACAAAAATGCTCACACACTCGATTCAGACTTTATTCGAAGCTGTCACTCAGTCAGAAAATAGCCTCAGGCAGGACATGGAAACACAGAAGCAGAGTGAGTCAGAAGGGGACTCCTGGGCCATCTCCTGAGATGGAGCATACCTGCAACGCCTGAGGTGTTTAAGCGCATCCTCACAGAAACCAGAATCTCCTTTGAGGGGACCGATCTGTAGAAGTACAGGGTGGGGCTACTGCTGCTCTGTGCTATTCAGCTAACCAAAGTGTGTAGAGGGAAGCACTCCCCCCCTACAGCCTACTGTCTGTCTGTAGGAAAAATCTAATGACATTGGGTGCATGTCCAATGTTATCTAACTTCAAAAAATGGTGGCATCCCATAGACACTGCTAACAGTGCTTCACCCACCAAACCTATTCTTTTCCTAGCACTTGAAAAATAAGCTTCATTTTATTTATTTATTTTTTGATTTATAACCTGCCTTTTTCCTGCAAAGGACTCAAGGCAGCTTACATCTCCTCCTCCGTCTTATCCCCAGAACAACAACTCTGTGAGGTAGGTTGGGCTGAGAGTCTGTGACTGGCCCAAAGTCACCCAGTTGGTTCCATGGCTGAGCGGGGACTAGAACCCAGATCGTCTGAGTCCCAGTCCCATGCTCTTAACCACTACACCACACTGGCTCTCACTCTGCAAAGTTTTAAAATCTTCAAACTCAGAATGGACATTTGGGAGGAATTACCAAGTGTACATTCCCAATTTGAAGATTTTACAAGCTTGCAAAGTGTCTTGTTCAGGCACTAGGGAAAAGGGGGAGGGTGGGAAGCACCTTTAGAAGCACAACATTTCATGCAGCCCTGGGATGCCCACACATTTGCACGTATGGATAAACCAGAAAACACAACTTCCCACAATCAAACCCTAAGAATTCTGCTGTTAATGGTGCTTTGGGGGCAACAAACTCATTTGCCATTGCCTTCCTCATAGGATCCACAGGGTTCCTGGGGGATGATCAGAAACCCAAACAGTTCCCCCAGGGAATTGCAGTTCTTCCCAAGGCAACAACACCTTAGCGAAGGGAAAATTCCTGGGGGAAACCCATCACTGGGATGGGGCGGTTAGACTCTGAGATTTGTTTTTGCAAGCAAGTTACAGGGACAGTGAAGAGAAAAGGCCTGGGTGGGAGGAACACAGCCCTGAGCAGAATCACTTAAATTAAGGTTGTCTAAACCGAACCCATTGACTTAGAGATATGCTGTTCATCATGTCTTGGTAATGCAACAAGCTATGTGTGGCTGGCCACATAGATGAGCTTATTACTAACTCATGAAAACTGTACAACAACAAAAATAAGTTTTATTAATTGATGAGAAAACAGTGTATGGGGCTAGAATGATGGGCTTGCAGGAACACACACAGATTTCACCTGGCAGATTTCACCTGGAAAACATACATAACTATTGACTCAATCACTGCATCTACTGTTTTACAGGCCAATGTGAAATTCAAGGACTCAGCCAGGCCAAGGGCACGTGTCTTCAAGACAGAGGCAATGCACCCCACAAAGCTTGCTGGGACAGGTGGAGTGTACAATGAAATAATTTGTCTCCACAGTGAGAACAAACCATGCCCAAGAACCAATTCGGATTTTAATCTTAAGTCCTTATTTCACAAACCTGAAAAGGGTTATTTAAAAAAAAAATCTGATGCCACACAAATACAGGGTTCCTCAGAAATATGAAATGGGCTGGAAAGAGAAATTATCCAGCCGCGGTGAACCCAAGCATATGAAGCTGACAATTCTGAAGAGCATTTTTAGAGAGCTGCCAGATTCTGGACCATTACCAGAGTTCCTGCCTTCCTATAAGAACACAAGAAAAGCCATGCTGGATCAGACCAAGGCTCCGTCTAATCCAACACTCCATATACATGGTGGCAAAACAGTTGTCCACAGAATCCCTCAAGCAGGATGAGTTCAAGACTTTTGCCTACACAAGGTGCTCAGCGACTGGTGTATGCAGGCATGCCACCTCTGGTAAAGGAGGCAGCACAGAGCCAGCAAGGCTAGCAGCCACCAATAGCCTCCTCCATGAATCTGTCCAGTCCCTTTTTAAAGCCACCTGAATTGCTGGCCATCACCACTTCCCATGGCAGCAAATTCCATAGCTTTACTATACATTGTGTGAAGATTTCTTTCTATCTGTCCTAAACCCCCCACTAATCAGCTTCATGGGATGACCCCAGATTTGAATGTTATGGGAGAGAGAAAAAAATGTCCCCCTCCACCTTCTCCACACTATGTCTCCCCTTATTCGCCTTTTTTCTAAGCTAAACAGTCCCAGTTGTCATAGCCACTCCTCAAAAGGGAGTCGCTCCGGCCTTGATCATTTTCATTGCCTTCCTCTGTACTTTTTCCAACTGGATAGTGTCCTTTTTCAGGTGCAGCAGCAAGAACTGAACACAATGCTTTAAGTGTGGTTGTATTGGTTTGTATAAAGAAAGATAGATTTGCATAAAGAAAGATCTTGGTGGTTCTATTTTTCTATTCCATTGCTAATTATGCCTGGCAGAGATTTTGCTTTTTTCACTAAGTCATCATTTTCATTGAGCTATTTGCCACAACCCCATTCCTGCTCAGACACTGCACATTCGGATTTTTTGCCTTAGCATGTGTTACTTTAAACTTGCTTATAATGAACTGCATCTGCCATTTTGATGCCCATTCTACCAGCTGGGGGAGATCCCTGTGAAGTGCTTCACAATCCCTTTTGGTTTTAACCACCCTAAACAGTTTGCTGCCATCAGCAAACTTGGTTCCTTCACTGCTTACTCCTAATTCCAGCTCGTTTATGAAGAGGTTGAAAGGCATTGGTCTGAATACAGAACCCTGTGGGACTCCACTAGCGATATCCCTCCATTGGGAGAAATTGCCATTTATTCCCATCCCCTCTCTTCTGCTCTTTAACCAGTTGGTGATCCATAAGAGGACCCCCTTCTTTTATCCCATGACTGCTAAGTTTGCTCAGGAGCCTTTGGTGAGGGACTTCGAAAGTGCAAGTAAACAATATCTACTGGATTGCCTGTCTGGGCTTAGTGACACTCTCAAAGAACGTCAATGGGCTAGCGAGACTGGATTCCCCCTCGGGAAGTCATGCTGATTCTTTTTGCAGCAGGTCTTGTCCCTCTCTGTGCTTACTGTTTCTATTTTAATAATGCTTCCAAGCAGTTTATGCCAAACAGCTATTAGGCTAATTGACCTGTAATGCCCTGGATTCCCCCTGGATCCTTTTGGTGTCACACTGGCCATTCCCCATTCCTCCAGTGCACAGGCTTCCCCTTCTTCCTGCTAACCCCAAGCCTTGGTTGTTGTGCACTCCGAGCAACCAGAAGCAAAGAGTGGGGAGGGTGCAGACCATGAAGGCTGCATCGGACGAGCTGCACCCTGGACTGCTGCAGGAGCTCGGACACCAACCAGTGACTATTCCAGCAAGGTGGGAAGGCACGTCATACCTTCCTGGCATCACACTGGAGAACTCTCGCATAGTGCTTTGCTCAATATGCCTCTTGTTCATGTAGTGCTTTGGCCAGATGCCATTTTTTAGTTTGCCCTGAACTGGTCTCTGGCTCTGCTTTCATGGTTGGTTTCCAAGTTGGCTTCTTACACGCTGGGAGTCTTGATTTGGAAGGTGCTGTGCTTTATGAGTATACACTTTTGCATCTCTGTGATTAACCATTCAGAGAAGTTTGTACTGCATTCTGGGAGGTAAGTCCCCTCTCTGTCAGGCTACAAAGGCCGAGCTCTGGTGGTGCAAGAGCTTGCACAGGGACATTTGGAGAGTTCGCAACTTCTGGCTGAGAAGTCCTGTTGGTGAGGTAGATAGAGAGGGAGAGAGGTAAGGAAAGAGTAAAGCTATGTAGTGGGGTTGCAGTCATCATGTGGAGCTAAATCTCAAACTGACCTCATATTTCTTCTGATTTTTCTTCCCAGCCTCCAGGTGCCTGATGGAAAAGAATTGAACTCCAACAGGTCATTTACAGTGTAATATTGTAAATGTGTACAAAGAAGTAAGCCAGTTGAGTTCAGTGGTGGCTTCTCACAAGTTAGTTTATAGCCTTAGGTTCTACTGTTAGGAAATCTAAGAGTTTCCTTTGCAGAGTGTGTTGTTGCTTTCTTACATTTCCTTCCTCCCCTCTTCTCTTTCAGTTCTCTGTTTTAACAAAATACCCAGAACAGAA
Organism: Varanus komodoensis; assembly: GCF_004798865.1. Classification (NCBI taxonomy): domain Eukaryota; kingdom Metazoa; phylum Chordata; class Lepidosauria; order Squamata; family Varanidae; genus Varanus; species Varanus komodoensis. The sequence goes on along the minus strand of NW_025336198.1, from coordinate 18,973 downwards.
GGCTAATAGCTATTTCCCGTGTGGGGGCAAAGACTGCTACCAGTTTGTTTCCCTCATGAACAGAACTACCAAAAAATAAAAAATGCAGCTTTTGCTTTTTGCCCATTTAAGAGTAATGCCCCCACTTTGTGGTCTGTGTATGCGTGTGTTTTTAAAGATATCATATGGTTATATTTTGAAATGGTGTGTATATAAGTTGTCCTGGTGCCTTTTTGACTTACAGGGGCCACAGGAAATGGCTTTTGAATTGTTTGGGGTGCAGTTGTTCTATGCTTGCTTGGACTATCATTTTGCTCTGTAGTTTCCACGGGTGTTTTTGGGAATATCTAGTGAGGTGTCCTTTTGCTCCAAACACAGTGTTTAAATCTATACGTGTGTGGACCTGCCATGGCCTTTCTGCTCTTCTGTCCTCTGTTTTGGTGATGCATGTGGCTACCCTTCCAGGGAGTCATAGCTCAGTTTCACTGGCTGACCCTCAGTCTGATATTATGAGAGAGGAGAAGGACTTCCTTGTTCACTGTCTCCATTCCCTGCATAATTGCATGCACCTCTTACTCATCTTTTTGCTAATCCAAGGAGTCCCAAACAGTACAGCCTTTTCTTACAGAAGTGTTGCTCCAGGCATTGGTTCTAATGGTACTCTCTGGCAATGCCGCGTGCAGGCATGGGCCCTAATATCTGTGGGGACTGCAGAGGGGGAGCAAGGTTAGAGCCCCTGCAGTATTCCATGCCACAGTCCTGACCGCACTGAGCCTTCATCCATTGCGGGAAAATACCCCCATCTCTTCTCATGGGGTTTACCTGCTGCAAGTAGTAATTCCATGTGGGAACTGATGTGTTGGCTTGAGAGAGAAGAGAGAGGTCACTATCCAGTCAGCGTTGCCCTTGACCCTTCCCTAACCGTGGAAAGCAAGCCCTGAGAGGACGTGGGCTGAAAATTCACCCGCCTGTGCCCTGTCTGATCAGTGAGCACAGCCTTTGCACTGAGAGGAAGCCCAAGCCCCTGAATTGTCCCTAAACTGCCCACTGTCCCTAAACACCCTTGACGCCCTCTGCTGAGACTACTCCACTGTTGGAGAGCGGTGCTGGGATGAGGGAGGCCGCGTGAATTGGACGGGCCAGGAATGGGCATTATTCAGTCCTGCCTTGTAATGCTGCTTGTGCTGACGCTTCATTTTGGGTCGGTGTTCCCAGGCTTTAGAGGCTACACTTCTGTCCTGAGGCTTGCAAAAAGTTCCATCAGGTGCCTCGAGTGGGAAATTTGGAAAGCGCTTTCCCGGGCAAGTATTCACCTGTAC
>NW_025336198.1:13736-17575 GCF_004798865.1 Varanus komodoensis | reverse complement strand
GGGAAATACGCTTTCAAAAATGTGTATATTAGGGGAGGTGGTGGTGCAGGATTCTATGGACAGACTGTGTGCCAGGCAACCAGCCTGCAAGCTCTGGGTGAGGCTGGCCTGCTTTGGGAGTGGGTGCCTGTCATTCCTCCACCAAGCCAGAGCTTTTCTGGGAGTGCGCATGGGCCGCCCCGCCTCATTCCCCCATTGGCCCCAGAAGCCTGGCAGGCAAGGCAGGCTATCCCCAAAGGCAGTCTGCATGCTCCTCACAGTTCCCACAGGCATGGAGGCCAGCCTCCCAAATCACCCGTAGCCATATTGCTGCAGGGGGACTCATCCACTCTCATCCCTGACTGATTTTGCGCACATCCTACCATTATGGTTTTAAGGGAAACCGCTCTGAATATCCCTCCCTCTGCAGCAGTCAGTGCAGCATGGGCAAAGCATCCATCCCACTGGACCAACAGAGTAACAACAAACAGCTGCTGCTCAGCACCAAAGGTGACCAGGCGACCCTGGCCGCTAGGGGAGCTTGTTTAGGTGCTGAAGCTGGGAAGAGGCTTGAGAAGGCTTACGTAGCCCAGAGGTGCTCTTCCCGCCCAGTGCAGTCCTCATGCACATGTGGATGCTGGCTGAGCCCCCGCTCCCCACCTGCAGCCCATCCACAACAGTGCCCTGCTCTGGGCAGGAGAACAGCTGCATCACAAGAGCACCCCGTTCACAATGGTCTTTGTAGTGCATGTGTCCTGGGTATCAGGGCTGCTTAAGTTCCCCCAGCTTTCTTCTGGGGGCACCACATTCTGCTTGGCACCAGGTGTGAGGACTTTGCTTGCAGAATGGGCCTGACTCCAGGAATGGAGGCAGGCAGGACAACATGTCCTCCTCAACTATTGATATTGGATCTTTTTCTGATGGGCAGGTAGGGCTATGCTTGGCAACTTTGTGTTTGCTTATTGGGAGCTGAATGCACCAAAGGCAAAGCACTGTACACTAAGTTTAGGGTACACCTCTCAGATGTACTTTTCTTCACACTGAATGCCTAAAACGCTGACTATGAGGTCTGGAAAATCCACACTGTTCTGTTTCGTTCTGAAAGCAGGTGGTGTGAATAAGGCAATATGGTGAAGGCATGATGGGGCATACAGGCTCCTATATTTAGGGTCTTCAGATGGTGATTCACTTTGCTTTCACCTGCCTCCAAGACAAATGGATCCAAACCTTGAGTTTCCTGAGAATGCTGGTGCTTCTGTCTTCTTCCTCCGTGGTTTCATCTTCTCTCCAGTCTTGTCTGCACTTGTCTGAGTTCACTGCTAAGTTAATATGTAATTACCTAATAATAATGGCATTTTTGGCCTGAGCAATGAGAAAGCAGGTTAAAACAGAACAGCAGAACCTGGAATGCACCTTTGAACATGAGGGAAGCTGACTGCCCATTTGGGTGGAGGGAAGATAACAAAGACCTACGGGGAGAACTTTCATCTGTCAGGGCAAAATGAGCAAAACCTTTGCCATTAAGTGTCTTCCTGAAGGCCTGACACTGTAAGAACAGCTTTTAGGCGTAAGTCGGGGTTCCTGATCTTCAGGAATCCGTGTTGCAAGTCTTGCTTCCCAGGGCACCTTAGGCGTGGGCATGCCTGCCTTTCCTGAAGGCTCTTCTCTTCTATATTGTGTTCATCCCCAGTGTCTTATCCATGTGCCATTAGCAAACTGCCTCCACCTATGTCATCCCCCACCTGATCCCAACCCTCCTCCAAACTGTATGTAACTGGTTGGTTATAAAGCTTCTTGTACAGCCTACCTGTGCATCCATTTTCCTGGTGTCTGAATACACTGTAAAGGCTCCTTTGCTTGCACATGCCCAGCAAACTCTCTTCGGGTGCTTTTTTCCACCGCTGACTTTTCCATGTTGTGCCATCCCTGCATGCGCTGGTCCAAAAAGACCGGGTTGGATCACACTTGTGTCTTCAGGCTCACCCCTGTGTCCTGTCTTCTCTGCCACACACAAGCAAGAGCTTCCTTTACTCCTGCTGGTGTTAAGGTGGCTCTCCACAACACACGCACACATGAACGTGTGCGTGCCCATCTGGCTCTGGCTCGTGCTGCCAGGCTGCTGGCCTCCCTGGTCTCCCAGCTGGCTGTCTGCAGTTTTTCCTCTGGCTTCCCAGGCAGGAGGACTGGTGGCCCTTCCTTCTGCTCCCTGCCTGGTGTTTGTGGTGGGTGGGCACGATGCAGAGGAGGCCATTGGCCAGAGCCACTTCCGTTTCCCACGAAGGGGAGCATTGGCACAGCACTCCAAGCCTCGGGCTCAGCAAGCCACGGCAAGCAGCCCCTTCAGTAGGCCTGACAGGCCAACAGGCAGATGGAGGCCTCTCACTGCCCCCTCCCCACCTCTGCCCTCAGTTCCCCAGCAGGTATCCCAGGGGACCAAGCAGGAACACTGAGCCCCCCAGCCAGCTACAATTGCCAGCCGTTCTTGACCCTCCAGTGGTTGTGATTTTTACAAAAAGGGGGCTGGCTGCCAAGCCCTCTCCCCTGATCCTAATGGGGGAAGCTGTGAGGTCCCCGGTTTCCCCCCATCCAAGCCGCCCAGTGTTCCCGTTTGAGTAAAACAGGGCTTCTTACTGGGGTTGGATCCAGGGGGCTCTAGGAAGCTACTGGTCAGGGTGAGTGGTAGGTGGCCAAACCCAGCAGTACTTGGCACAGGTCCCAGAGGAGTATTCCTCTCTCCCCACAAGATGCCCGAGCATGGCGGTGGGTGCCCATTTTGGACAACACGCTAAGCCCCTGAGGCGTCCAGCTGTGCCTGCTTAGCATGCTTGTGACCCACTCAGAGTCTCTGGGCCCCACCATGTAGCCCAGAGGTCCTCGTGGGGAACGAAGATGGCAGGCGGCTTTGAACTCGCCTGCTCTGAGACAATCATGTGACACCGGTCTTGTACCATCTGCACTGGCTGCCAGTCGAAGTCTGGGCCCAATTTAAGGTGCTAACTTTGACATATAAAGCCCTAAACAGTTTAGGGCCTGGATATCTGAAGGAGAATCTCCCTCCCTATACACATGCTCGAGCCTTCAGCAATTCTGCTGAGGTCCATCTTCAGGAGGCCTCTCTGAAGGAGGTGAGAGGAGTGACTGAGCAGGGCCTTTTCTGTGGTGGCACCCTGGCTTTGGAAGTGTCTCTCCAGAGAGATTTGCCTGGCACTGATGCTTTGTTCCTTTTGGCACCAGGCCAAAACCTTTTCTTTACCCAGTATTTGGGAGTTTGATGCAGTTTTATAACAGGAATTTTTCTATATATTTTTATATTGTATTTAATTTGTGCTGTTGCTGTTTGTGAGTCATCTTGAGACCTGTTCTGCGTAAGGACAGGTTATAAATGGGTCAAATAAATAAAGAAATAATTAATTGCAGCAGCCAGTGAGAAAAGCTGCTTGTTTGTTGGTCCTTTCAGGAAACGGGAAGCCTAGGGCTGGGGCCTAGGAAAGGTGTCCAGGTGTGTCCCTCACGGAGACAGAGAAGGCTGAAGGGAGAGGAAAGCAACAGCACATGGTTTTTCATTTGTTTGTTTATCAAACATTAGAAAAGTGCAGGGTCTTTCTCTAAGATGTAAACTCTTAGTTATTAGAACTTTGTTTTCCTCAAGAGAGTCTTCTTTGAAAAAATTTTGGATGAGGATTTTCCAGTTTGAACTATGCCCAGGCTTAATAGTCTGGACATAGTTCTGTTGTACTTTCCCTCATGGTATCTCACTAACTTCCTCTGTTTACTTGTTCTTTGTCCTAGATGGAAAAAAAATTTGGGCCAGTCATCTTGTTCCAGGCTGGGTGGACAAATTATATCGTCCTGAATGGCTA
>NW_025336198.1:7195-13636 GCF_004798865.1 Varanus komodoensis | reverse complement strand
AAGGCAACATTAGAGGCATAGTATCAGCAAAGCGTTGCATTTCATGAATCACGGCATTGGTATAAGGCAGGTTCTGCTGGTCCTCCATCATGGGACACTTTGCTCTGCCAACCACTTTATCCATTTCTTCATGAACTCTTCCTGGAAATATTTATTTGTGAGAATTAGGCAACAATCTCTGGAGTCATTCACCTTCCGAATACACACATGTAAGATCATGCTGTCAATGTATTATACCTCCTCTTTCTCCTGAGCGGTTTCGACTGCATTTCCAGCACCCCTAGGCTTGCAGCAATCTTGGGCACTGAACTTGCTAAAGAGAACATCCCTAGAGTCTCCTCTGGACTGTGGAAAGAGCCACCCCCCCCCCAGATCTGCCATGCGCATGAACTGAAAGTGATGAGCAGGTGGGTGGCAGACAGGGGAGATCAATCTGTGTGCTCCTCCCTCAGCCCATATGTGGCTGGCTGGATGCAGCTGGCAGGCATGAGGCTCCCACCAAGGATAACGCTCATAATATGAGTGGGGGAGGAGGAGGAGGCCCCATTTCATCCTCATATGCCCCCACACAACTGAGAGCTTCACTGCAGACTTTATCATTGCAGCACATAAGTAGCCTGAGCACTGGCCCAAGCTCACCCAGTGTCTTTGCCTCACCTGCTCCTTCTGGGTGACACACAAGCTCCCCTGCTAAAGACACCTGGGAAGGCTGTTGTGGGTGAGAGGAAATACCTGCTCTCTCCTAGCTCTGTCACTGCCTAAAGGCCGGGAAGCAGAGAGCAAGAATAAGTGGACAGTTCTCAGGGGGCTGGGATGCAACCACTAGAGGCCCCCAAGCATCTGTCTTAAGATGAGAACTGTTATAATGTATTAAATATTAATAAATATCAATAGATCATTCCTCCAACAAAAAATTGAATTATGAATGAATAATTTCTCACGCTGAACATCAGGATAATTGCCCAGGATAAGAAGCCCCCAGAGTACAACTGAAGCAGTGGTTTCAGTGGCAGCCACAAACAGGTCAAAAACCATATTGATGAGGTTATCTTCTGTAAAGCTGCTGTCTGGATTCCCTTCAGCCTGGAGGAAACGGGAGAAATTGGTAAGGGGTGAAACTGTGTGTTTGTTGTGCTCAAGACAGCAGTAGTGATCTTGCAAAGGAAAGCAAAGGGAAATACTAAGAAGGACCCAAGGGACAGGGGAGTAGTCATTAAAGATGCCAGCTGCATAGAGAATGAGCCCTCTGTGACATGGAAGGCAACGTACACTTCCCTGGCCCTGCTCTGCAGCTCTACTCCCACTGACCAACAAACCAGAAAGTGCCACGAGAGACCTTGGCCCACGGCACACGGGCCATGAGAGATTCCTGGGAACTGGGCCTGTGTGGCAGTGGGCCGAGTTGCAGGCTGGAAGGGCAGTGGCGGCAGGCCCCGGTCGGCTTCCCAGCACTCCTGGGTCCTGCGGTGCTTCTGGACTGGCGTCTGCGACGATCGCTCTTCCGTCGCTAACCAGCTGAAATCCGAAAGGGAAGTACCGAGGGACTGTGTCCACAACTGTCTTCATACCTTTTCTATCTCCTCCAGATACGCATCAATGATATCTCTCGGGAAGTTGGGGTCTCTGGTTTTCCTGTGCTCATTCACAATCTCTCTTATTAATACACACAGCTCTTCATAGGATTGCAGAACTTTACGATGAGGTCCCGGAAAATAGAACAGCCATTTCCCTGCTGCCAAGAGCTGGTAAAGCAGAAATCAAAGAAGGAGGAGACATGCGCGTCTTCTTCCACACCAGGCATTTCACATGAAATGCAGTTACATTCTGTTCGGCACGTCCTAGCCAGACACCTTTTCACGCTGGTGGAGGAGCTCCCACCCTCGCTCCCCCTGCAGTTTTCACCTCCCTCCCTGCCTCGGAACTACTGAAATTCAAGCTGAGTAGATTCACCATGTCACTTGGCATGACACAATTAATGCCTCAAGGAGCTCAGACGTGCCGGTTGCTCTTTTTTGTACCATTTCCCAACCTGGTCTTTTCACAAGTCAACTTAAACTTAAATTTTATTCCACGATATGTATAACCTACTTTTCTATCAGTTCTGATAGAACATAAATAGAAAAACATTAACCATACACATAATATAAACATTCGAAAACACTCCAGAAAGAAAGACAGGAGCCAAGATTCCAAGTCTCAGCACCAAGCCACAAGGCCCGGAACCTTTTCAAAAGAACCAGGAACTGAAAAGTGGCCAGAGACTGACGGTGTTTCCTAACCAGGATGTGGCAACCCAAAACATCCTCTCTTGAGTGACACCCACCACGCCTCACATCATTCTGTCCTTTCAGTGTCCCATCAAACCCATAAAGGTACCTGGGGCAGGATGCTGACTATTCCCATCGTAAACTGATCAATCAAATTCATTAGTCTCATGAATTTCATGTCATTGTATTCAAAGCGATCACCAAATGTTAGAACGCAGACAACATTGCTAACAGCTCTGACGGTTAGGATCCGCGGGTCAAAGAAAGAACCTGTGTGGGAGACAAAGGCCACCAACGTATTAGCATGTGCATTGTGCACAGTCTCAATAAGCAAGTATCGCTTTATTACGTTCCGCTCACTTGCGGAATCTGGAGGCCACTTAAACATCACGCAATACCTACATGGTTCACATGATACAAATGTTAAAATCACATTTAAAATATAATGCCAAAACTTTACTAAAGGCAATCCTGCTTACAAAAGTACAAAGCAAGACATCAGCAGTAAAAGCAAGAGCGGCAGGACGGATTTAGCTTGCAAGCCGTGCCAGCCTGGGTGAGCAGGAGGGGTTTCAGGAGGTGTCTGAAACACGCCCCACTTCCTCTCTCCGGAACCGCAAGGGAAGCAGCTTTCCAGAGGGTGGGTGCCGCTACAGAGAAGGCCAGCCACGGAGGCAGCCACACAGCTGGCATGATTCCACTGATTCGGGAAGGGTCAGCAATGCCTCCTCTGATGATCTTAATGTTGCCGGAGGTTAGATATGGGAGGGCAGTACGCTAGGTAATCGGGTCCAAGCCTTCCCACATGGTGCTGACGGGAGAACTCCAACGCACACTCCTCAGGCGCCAGCCAGACCAACGTTGCCAGATTAAACAGCCAAGTTCACTTTCTGATTAATGGGAGGCGAACCAAGGAATTTCATTGCTCAAAGTACCATCTCTCACAACATCAAAACACACCTCTGTACTGCTATTTCCCTCCTCTTCCCCTGCGCCAAGGTCCCTTCTCCTGTGTCGCATATTTCATCCTGCAGCCTTCCCAAGCAGGGACAAACCCTGCCGCCCTCACGCCATCTGCCTCTGCTACCAGCACGGCCTCGAGGCCCAAGTTCTTCCCCATGTCCCAAGAAAGAGATGCCGTGTACCTTCTTTGGATCTGAGCTCATAGCACAGATATTCAGCTTCTTCAGATATTTTCTCTTTAACCATTCTGTTCCTCCCTGCAAGGGTTTTCAGGATGGAGACAAGAAATTTCCTCTGATCCTTCCAGCCATCACAGCATCTCGCAAAGACTATGCCTATAGGATAGAAAACACATTAATGACAATTCACTTCTTCATTTGGTTTGGTGTCGTCAATCTTGGTTCTGGTATCTCCCAAGGGAGGGCCGGGACAGGCTGCTTGGGGTTCCCGACGGAGTCTCTTCACCCTCTGAACGGTGACAGGGTAACAGATAGCCCATTTATCAGAAAGGCAAACTGAGAGCACTGACTTCTTCAAAGGAGGGGAGGCGGGGAGTGAACTGAGCATCACAAGACCAAAAACCCTCAACTCTTTGAGCTCACATTTCCACACTCCATATTGCACAGAAGCCAAAGCGATACTGTTAAGAAAGAGACAGCAAAGAGAAAGCAGGAGGCGCGCTCCGCCCTGCCCCCATGTAAAGCGGCAGCCTGTGGCCCGTTGCTGCTTGCCCTGCTGGCCAGACCGACCCCTGTCCTGGCTTGCGTTCAAGCCCGCCTCGCCTCAGAGCTCGGGCGCTCTCCAAACCAGATGCCCCCTGCGAGCGAACGGCCTGCCTTGCACGCCATCTGGTGGCGGCCGCGCTTGCGCCCTTGCCGCCTCCTGGCTTCTCGCTTCCATTTGGAAGCCATTTCCAACGGAAGTGTGCCCCCTTCCACGCTGCTGGAGCCTTTAGGGCTTTTGATGGCTGCTTCATCCAGAGCGGGAACCGTTAGCAATCAGCCGGGTTACAGGAGCGAAGAGATGTGGCCCGATGTCGCTGCCTGTGTGCACAGAAATATCAAGGTGCCCGAAAGCTAGTTTTCAATTGTGCTGTTATGGCAAGAGCATTTTAAATAACTCATGCAGCCCACGCGATCAGCACAGCCGCAATACTTGCCTCCACACTTCTTTCCAAGGCGCATTTGTGAGATCAGTGGAACTGTTGGTCGGTCAACAAAGTTCTCAGGTTTTTTACCCAGTGTCTCCTTTATACTCTTGTAGCCATTCAGGATGATATAATTTGTCCACTCAGCCTGGAACAAGATGGCTTGTCCAATTTTTTTTCCATCTAGTAAATAGAGAAAGTTATTGTGACTTCCTGAGGGAAAATACAACAAAACAAAATGGTGCAGACTACTAAATGCAGTTCAGACTGGAAGTCCCTCATCCAAAAGATTTTTTCCAAGAAGACACTCTTGAAGAAAACAAAGTTCTGATAAGAGTTAACATCTTAGGGAACTTAAAAGACCCTCCATTTTTCTAATGTTTGTTAAACATCCAAGTGCTGTTGTCTCCTCTCCCTTCAGCCTTCTCTGTCTCCGTGAGGGACACACCTGGACACCTTTCCTAGGCCCCAGCCCTACACTTCCTGCTTCCTGAGAGGACCTACAAACCAGCAGCTTTTCTCACTGGCCGCTGCAATTAATTATTTCTTTATTTATTTGACCCATTTATAACCCGTCCTTACCCAGAACAGGTCTCAAGATGACTCACAGACAGGAACAGCACAAATTAAATACAATATAAAAATGTATAGAAAAATTCCTGTTATACAACAGCATCAAACCCTCAAATACTGGGTAAAGAAAAGGTTTTGGCCTGGTGCCGAAAGGAACAAAGCATCAGTGCCAGGTACACCTCTCTGGGGACCAGCTTCCAAAGCCAGGGTGCCACCACAGAAAAGGCCCTGCTCAGCCACTCTTCTCACCTCCTTCAGAGAGGCCTCCTGAAGATGGCCCTCAGCAGAATAGCTTACGGTTTGGACACATGTATAGGGAGGGAGATGCGCCCTGTTCTTGTAAACAAAGCAGCAGCAACCACAGAGAAGGAGAAGGACTCATGGATCTTCAAGACACAAGTACAGAAATCACGGGGGGGGGACGGGGGGGAGAGACACAGAAGAGGCCAGTTCCCCCACAAGCACTGCTGAAAGGGACCTATTTGTGGGCACTGGACACACTGACTTACCCAGGCCTGCTGCCGTGTACTGTACTTTGATGTCTGCCAGAGTGGCAACTTGCCTTTCCCCAACCAGTAGCTGGTCAAACCTGAGAGACATTTTCCTGTTTCCACACTTCCTCATGCCACACAAAAAAATGTTTTAATAAAATAAATAAATAAATAAATAAATAAATTTAGACTTTTGAATGGCCCAAATGTAGTGCAGACAGACGTTTCAGGTGTGGCTGGGAAAGCTAGCCTTCCCCATCCCATTGCTGCCACCCACCTCCCTTGTTGTTCTCGGGGCTTTGGAAGCCACGCCTGGGGTCAGCAAAGGCTTTTTAAAAGCTGAATTGCCATGCTGGGGTTTGGCAGAGTGCTTTTCCCTGAGTGATTATGCTGGTGGACTCTGGGCAATCCCACTGAAAGGTTACATGTCCCCAGTGGGGCTCCTGCCCTCTTTGGGATACAGCCTCACCCACTGCTCACATGCAGCCCACAAGGCGCCTGGGTGGAACCAAGGGCTTCCCATGCCTGCTTTAGGCAATGGCATTAGACAAGTGTTGGCTTGCTCCTCATGGCAACTTTGCATGTGCAAATGGCAGCCTGTGCTATCTCACCTTTTGCATCTTTGCAACCCCACAGAATTCCTCCAGTTCAGTGAAAGAAGGACCTGGCAAACTGCAGCTCCAACAGTATTTTCAGGGTTGGTGTGATAGCCTCATCAGCTGGAGCGCTACCTGCTTGCATCCTGGGTTCCAGGCCTGTCATCTGAGGTGCTCATGAAAGGCTTATGCCAGGCTTCTGGGGCCAGGGAGGGGATGAAGCGGGGCAGCCCATGCGCACACCCAGAAAAGCTCTGGCTTGCTGGAGGAATGATAGGCACCCAGTCCCAAAGCAGGCCAGCCTCACCCAGAGCTTGCAGGTTGGTTGCCTGGCACACAGTCTGTCCATAGAATCCCGCACCACCACCTCCCCTAATATACACATTTTTGAAAGCGTATTTCCC
>NW_025336198.1:0-6930 GCF_004798865.1 Varanus komodoensis | reverse complement strand
CTGCAGATCCTCTTGTTGCTTTAACAAATGTGGCCCTACTTTGACCCATGTACTCGTGTCCTGCTTCTGTATTTCCAGCTACACTGGCAGCCACCTTTGTAGTTCAGATTTCCTTCTTTACCTGTAAGTAAGTTCCACACCTACATGCTTAGAGTCGGAGCTCTGGCCTGATACCTGGGTGAGGCTCTGCACTGGGGCACAGGTGTGTGCACTGACCATCTCCCTTACCACACCACCTTAAACTCAACAGCTTCAGAAGGAGGGGAGCAGAGACTATACTTGCCTCAGCAGCGAGTTCCTGTGGCTTCCTTGGGTCAAGCATCAGCAAGTTCCCAATGAAAGGCAGAGGAGCAGGTCCTGGAGGGCAGCGACGGCACCGCTGCCTCCGCTTCATGTAATCGAGCAGCAGGGCAAGCAGGACAAGAGAAATGGACAGTGCTGGGAGGTTATTCCAGCAGGATGAGGCCTGGGCACACAGCCACGAGCCAGACGCTGGGATCGCTGCCATCAGAGTCCTCGTCTTGCCTCTGCTTTGCTTCTTCCTCACTGAGTGCTGTCCCACAGATTGCAGGTGTACCAGCTCCTGCCGCTCTTCCGATTCGCCTTTCTTCTCCCCTTCCAGTCACTGTGGGAGAGTGACCCACAGTTAACACACTCCTCTTCATAGGCATGCTAGCATTTTGCCACTATAACTGAGGGGAATTGCACGTGGACCAAATTAATCCCAAGGAGGGGATTAGAAGAATGACCCATGTGGATAAATCCAGCTATATGTTGCAGATCTATAAAGCAGCAATAAGGCCTGAAGTTGATTTAAGGCAAAGCAAGGCTTTGTTCAGGACCAGGCAGCATGTGGCCCTCCAAATGATATTGGACTGTAATGCACAACAGACCTAGGATGCTTAGAGGAGGGGAAATGCGAAGCCACAACTTCTGGAGGGCTGCCTGTTGCTCACCTCTGGCTTAGCTGAAACCATTAGGGAAGACTGTGAGGGTTCATGTGCCTCATTTTTATGGGCTGTCGATATTCACTTTGCATAGCAGTGAAGCCTAGACGTGCTCCTGGACGTTGTCTCTCTCCTGGGTCAGTGGAGCTTCCCTTTCTGCCTATCTGCACACTGACCCAGAACATAGAGGTTCACTTGATTCCATGAATTTGGCTTTAATCTGCTTGATGGTTTGGATCGTTTCCCCACCTCTGACAGCTATTATTCTCAGTCTTGTTCAATTGTTTTGTTTCCTATTTTGCATGTATTATTAAGTTTAGGTTTTGAATACAGTTTTACAGTGTCACTGCTTGCTTCCTGCTGATTAGTTAGTTAATGGTAACAACATATTGGTTAACATAATAAAATTATAGTAACAGGAGCTGTGAAGATAAGCCAATACTGTGGCAACTGCACCACCTGCCAGCAGGCTTCCAAGCACAATACAAGGACTGTGGACAGACAATATGATAACGCACACTCAAGAGTTGCGTATAGGTTGAGTGTGGGCTGCCCCTGAACTAGATGATCTGCTTAAGCATGAGTTATCATGTGGTCGGGATCCTGCTGGGTTGAAAATCCTTAGTTAACAACCCACGGTTCATAACCAAACAACAACTCATGAGTTTGCAACATTGGTTCACTTCTTGGGCTGTTTGTGATAAACAAGCCACAGCTTGGAAACATAGCTGGGTTCAGACAATACAGTGATGCATGTTTCAGCAACAATCCACAGTTCTGCAACAAGCTACATTCAATCCCTGCGTGTGTGTTATTGTGTTCTTTGGACCCAATCAATATGTAGGTGTTTGCCTACCATGGCTTGGGCACAATTGCCCAACATGAGAGGTAGTCCCATATTGCTTCTTTAAGCTTCATGATGTAAAGTTAGGGCATCCAGAACTGAAAGAAAATGTTGTACTGCTCTCACTCCGAGTTTGTGGAACAATCTCCCTGTTAGAAATCAAGGCGATTTTTCCTTTCCTGTTTTCCACAAGGACTGTGGAACTAATTTGCTTTGCCTGCTTTTGTGAATTTGGCTGTTAATCTATTTGATGATTCGGAGGGTCCCCCCGTCCTCACGGCTGTTATTCTCAATCTTGCCCAACAGTTTCATTTTCTGTTTTATTTATTTTTATTTATTTATAAATTTTGTATGCCGCCCATTACTTGCGTCTCTGGACGCTTACAACATAAATCAGAATAAAATAAACAAATTGACTATTCCATACTGGCTGTAATTAATAAAATACAAACAATAAAATCCAATTACTATTCATACACATTAAAATATTGATTTTACATGTATTATTAAATGTAAGTTTTTATGGTGTACTGCTTTAACGCAGGATGACCTGCATACAGATCGGTTAAATAAATTAGCAAACAGGGGCACTACTCACAGCCAACAGAATTAAAAAATCTTTTTAAAAACAGTTTTACGCATATTGGGGGAAAGGATGCAGTACCTGGAGATCCTGGTGAATCCTCTCCAACTGAATTTCTCCCCAGGTCTGACTTCCCAAACTACCTGATCTTATCTCTGGACTGGCACCAATGTTGGTTTCCAATTTATCCCCCAATTGTCAAGAAGAGGCCATGTCAAGATTTTCACTCTTGTTGGGAGGACCCCGGAAAATGCAAGGGCTGTGGCGGCAGAGATACTCCACCAGTGCGAAGGGTGTCATGCAGCTCCCATGAGCTGTACTACAACGCACTGCACAAAAGCAAGCGAAGCAAATCAGTTCCACAGTCAGGAAGGTTCTATAAGCTAGAAAATGATGTTGGTGCACTGGGAACACACTTAACAGAGCAGAGCAAATAACCCCTTTCCCAAAACATGTCTAAAGTAGTTTTGAATATGCATATAGTTTGTGCATTAACATTCTGAAGAGAAGAATACTACTGAAATCTAAAGTAGCCCACAAAGTAGTTGTTCGCTGAAACTGCAGCTACAGCCACTGAAGGTATGGAATTCCAGAAGCTGTACGGAAGGCATAGAAATATGAAGCTTTGCCCTCCTTAAAAGTCCTAGTCCTACGTTTTATAGATGGTATTTGTCGCCAAGTCGATTAGCTAAGATGTTTCCAAATATGTCAAACGGATGTTGGAAATGTAAACATGATGTGGGTACTTTTTACCATATGTGGTGGACCTGTGAATATGTGAAAAAGTATTGGATTAAAATACATAAATGGCTTGAGGAAATGCTACAAAAACCCTTAGCTTTAAACCTGAAATTTTCTTGTTAGGCATTATACTGGAAAATTTTAGCAAACAAGAAATGTATTTGATGCTACATTTAATCACAGCGGCGAGGATTGCACTTGCTCAGTACTGGAAGAGTGAGAAATTACCCACTGAGGAACTGATTTTAAAAAAGATTCTGGACTGTGCAGAAATGGACAGATTGACTCTATTACTGAAGGAGAAAGAAGATACTGACTTCTATCAAACTTGGGATCTTTTTTATGATTGGCTGGAGAAATGGGATTTGACTTTGATTTAAAGATGTTTTTAAATTTTTATAAGTTGGTTTGAATTTGATTATAGAATGTTAAAAAGATATGTTATAAGGGGCTGACCCAGTACGTCCGATGTATTTGATGATTGATGTTTTTAGTTTTTAGTTTAAAAATTTTAATAAAAATCTTTATTAAAAAAAGTCCTAGTCCTTTTCAGCTCTGTTTCTCACCAGTGACATGCAGCTTAGGATTCCATGAATGAGACGGATCCGGCAATTCCACCTCAGCCTTCCAGGAGAAAGAACTAGAACCAACTAGACTCTTCCAGGTGAGAGATTTCGAGTTGCACTAGGACTGCTGGGCCAAAGAAACTGTAGCAGCTATTCTGTGGTTGGCATGTTTGATTTTTAAATATAATCTTTTGCTGTTACTTGATTCTGCCGCAGACAACCATTCTCTCTTACCTGTACAGGTGAATACTTGCCCGGGAAAGCGCTTTCCAAATTTCCCACTAGAGGCACCTGATGGAACTTTTTGCAAGCCTCAGGACAGAAGTGTAGCCTCTAAAGCCTGGGAACACCGACCCAAAATGAAGCGTCAGCACAAGCAGCATTACAAGGCAGGACTGAATAATGCCCATTCCTGGCCCGTCTGATTCATGCGGCCTCCCTTATCCCAGCACCCCTCTCCAACAGTGGAGTAGTCTCAGCAGAGGGCGTCAAGGGCATTTAGGGACAGTTGGCAGGGACTTGGCTGCCTCTCCACTGGACTTCTGACATGCAACTTGTTTACACAGGGAAGTAGGAACTCTGGTTTTAAAACCAGTGTGGTGTAGTGGTTAAGAGCATGGGACTGGGACTCAGGCGATCTGGGTTTTAGTCCCTGCTCAGCCATGGAACCAACTGGGTGACTTTGGGCCAGTCACAGACTCTCAGCCCAACCTACCTCACAGGGTTGTTGTGGGGATAGGATGGAGGAGGAGGAGGAGGAGGAGGAGGAGGAGGAGGAGGATGTAAGCCGCCTTGGGCCCTTTGTAGGAAAAAGGCAGGATATAAATCGATAAATAAATAAAACTGGGTACTACACTGTCAAGAACTGTCAGCCTCACATACTTAAGATGCACCACAGCTGGATAATTCTTCTCTCCAGCCTTTTTTGTATTTCTGGGAACCCTGCATTTATATGGCATCCAAAAGAAGAAGAGAAAAAAACCCTTTTGCCAGGTTTGTGAAGTAGTTAAAGTCTTTGAAGATTAAATTGTGTGTTGGTTCCTGACGATAGCTTGTTCTTATTGTACATCCAAATTGTTTCATTAAACACCCTACCTGTATCAGAAAGCTTCTGAGTCTTTTGGTCAGTCAAGTGTCAGTTAAAAACAATTTACTCTTGACATGCCTAACTGTCAGAGAGAGAGATAATTTAATTCTACATAACCTCTAAAATTCCTTCTCTGTTGCAGTCACGTAGACAGTGCACCCCCTTCACTGGGTTTTCTTCAGTGGTCTGGTCCCATCCCACAGAAATAACAGATTAGGATTGCTCAACTTAATTGCCCATACACCAGAAGAACTGTGGACTGAAACATTATTTCTCTAATGAACAGTCCATTATTTTCTTAAACATCATTAGGGTAGAATGCCGAAAGACAATTCCTGTAACAAAAAGAAAGAAAAAGTCTAGATGGATGACAAAAGAAACACAGTTGCCAAGGGCAGGTGAGAAGCAAAAGCAAAAAGTGAGAGAAATAATGTCAGAATCCTGAAGTCAACTTTTTCAATGACTCTCCTGTAGAAATGAAAAGAACTATTACAACGGCCGGTGCAAAGAAATAGCAGAGAACAACAAAAGAGGAAAAAAGAGAGACTTCTTCCAGAAAATCCAAGAAATCAAAGAGAAATTCAAATCTAGATTAGGTGTGCTAAAAGAAAAACAGGGAGGCACACTATCTGACCAGGGAAAAATAAAGAGAATGTGGAAAGAATATACAGAAGAACAATACAGAAGAGAAGAAAGGATGACAACCTTCTTTGTAGTGGATCCTATGAAGAAGAGCCTGCAATATCAGAAAACAAAATGAAAGCTGCTTTGAGAACACTTACAGAAAATAAAGCACCTGGAGTAGAGAGGATATCAACAGAACTATCCCAAGCTGGAAGAAAATGAATCAGTCCAAATCCTAAGAAAAATAGCTCAACAAATATGGAAAACAAAACCATGGCCCACAGACTGCAAATGTTCAATGTACATTCCAATTCCCATGAAAGGGGATGCAAAAGAATGAAGCAACCGGACGACCATCACACTAATTTCCCACACAAGCAAAGTGATGCTCAAAGTGTTGCAACAAAAAAAAAGTATCACATACGGTGCAAGAAATGCCTGGCATTCAGGCTGGATTCTGAAAAGGGAGAGGCACTAGGATCATTTCAGAAACTATTTGTTGACCATTTGAATTTCAGAAGATTGATCTGTGCGTTAGACTACAGCAAAGCCTTGGGCTGTGTGCATTGTAAGAAGTTATGGATGGTCCCGAAAGACGTGTGTGCCTCGGCACTTGACTGTCCTCATGTGTAGACTGTATTGTGGACAAGAAGCTACAGTTAGGTCAGAATAGGGTTTCCCATAGGCAATGGGGTCAGGCAGGCAAGGGTGGGTTTTCTCTCCACAACTGTTCAAGCTGTACGCAGAACATGTGATAACAAAAGTTGAATTAGAATGAAAAGGAGGAGTGAAAATGGGCGGAAGACACATAACAGCTTAAGATATGCAGCTGATACCGTACGGTTGGCAGAAAGCAGCAAAGGACAGAAACGACTCCTGATGAAAGTGAAAGAAAGGGCAAAAGCGTAATTGCAGTTGAATGTAAATATTTATTTATACTTTGTAGTCCATAGGACTACAAAAGAATACTGACCTTTACTGCTAACAAGGAACAAATTGTGCGTCCTCCTAATGTATCTACTCCATTCGGAACCTAAACAGAACACTTACAGCTGCCGTACCAGCCACGCAAAACTTCTTATAGTACTCAATCGGGTGAATGGCATGATGTTAAGCCAATGGAGATTCAGACAACCTAGAGCCCTCCCACTTCGTGCGGAAAACGACGTGGGTGTCGCATAGGTCGGTTAGCGAAATGGCGGCGGCCGGAGCTGGGAGGATAGCTGCTACCGCCACTGAGGCTGCGGTAAAGCCGATCTTCAGCCGGGACTTGGCTGAAGCCAAACAACGTGTTCGAGAATTGTATAGGGCTTGGTACCGAGAAATCCCAAACAGCGGTGAGGGCGTGTGACTGCGGAGGAATATGCAAGTCTCCGCTGCAAGGTCGCTTCAAGGGGCAGTCGGCGGAGAGGTTCGGCTAGGTTGATCTGCCTGACTGGTGCGGGGGATTGCTCCTTTCTGGATTAGAAGCGAGGATAAGACAAACCTACGTCCTCCCCCGTTGCCCCTACTCCTCTGTATTTTAGCAGGGGGGGGGG